>NC_083768.1:368189-378189 GCF_963514075.1 Conger conger | reverse complement strand
TGTTTTTACATAATCAAAAAGCATTTTAAAAGGTCTTGTAGTGTTCAAAAATACCATATGGCCTCGAGAAATTGTGCTCTCTCAAAGAGGAACCAACTTCACATGCACAACGGCGATGAGAATTTTCACACCTGAAAGCCATGCCATCACAATAAGAGACATCTGTTCTCAGGTCTGAAACGAGCCGTGGGTCACGCAACAGACCCAATAATGTCAGATATTCATCGTATCACTGAAAAGCTAAAATAATGCACAGAAACAAGATAAGACATACTTTATAGAACCCTGTGGGGTCATTTATCCTCTGCAGTTGACCCATCCTAGTTACTTACAATTGACCAGGATGTGGGACAGACTCAGGGATACAGACTCAGGGATACAGACTCAGGGATACAGACTCAGGGATGCAGACTCAGGGATGCTGACTCAGGGATACAGACTCAGGGATGCAGACTCAGGGATGCAGACTCAGGGATGCAGACTCAGGGATACAGACTCAGGGATACAGACTCAGGGATGCTGACTCAGGGATGCAGACTCAGGGATGCAGACTCAGGGATGCAGACTCAGGGATACAGACTCAGGGATGCAGACTCAGGGATACAGACTCAGGGATGCAGACTCAGGGATACAGACTCAGGGATGCAGACTCAGGGATGCAGACTCAGGGATACAGACTCAGGGATACAGACTCAGGGATACAGACTCAGGGATGCAGACTCAGGGAGGCAGACTCAGGGATACAGACTCAGGGATACAGACTCAGGGATACAGACTCAGGGATGCAGACTCAGGGATGCAGACTCAGGGATACAGACTCAGGGATGCAGACTCAGGGATACAGACTCAGGGATACAGACTCAGGGAGGCAGACTCAGGGAGGCAGACTCAGGGAGGCAGACTCAGGGATGCAGACTCAGGGATGCAGACTCAGGGATGCAGACTCAGGGGTACAGACTCAGGGATGCAGACTCAGGGATACAGACTCAGGGATACAGACTCAGGGATGCAGACTCAGGGATACAGACTCAGGGATACAGACTCAGGGATACAGACTCAGGGATACAGACTCAGGGATACATTCTCAGGGATGCAGACTCAGGGATACAGACTCAGGGATACAGACTCAGGGATGCAGACTCAGGGATACAGACTCAGGGATACAGACTCAGGGGTACAGACTCAGGGATACAGACTCAGGGATACAGACTCAGGGATGCAGACTCAGGGATGCAGACTCAGGGATGCAGACTCAGGGATACAGACTCAGGGATACAGACTCAGGGATGCAGACTCAGGGATACAGACTCAGGGATGCAGACTCAGGGATGCAGACTCAGGGATACAGACTCAGAGATGCAGACTCAGGGATGCAGACTCAGGGAGGCAGACTCAGGGATACAGACTCAGGGATGCAGACTCAGGGATGCAGACTCAGGGATACAGACTCAGGGATACAGACTCAGGGATGCAGACTCAGGGATACAGACTCAGGGATACAGACTCAGGGATACAGACTCAGGGATACAGACTCAGGGATACAGACTCAGGGATACAGACTCAGGGATACAGACTCAGGGATGCAGACTCAGGGATACAGACTCAGGGAGGCAGACTCAGGGATGCAGACTCAGGGATGCAGACTCAGGGATGCAGACTCAGGGAGGCAGACTCAGGGATGCTGTGAAGAGGGTGGATATGACACGCAGTCCAGGAGCAGGCACAGGCGATGGTCACAGTCTAGGCAGACGGGTTCATGAAGGGCAAGCGAAGTGTAATCAGAAGAACAGGCAGAGTTCAAAAACCAAGCAGACAGTCCAAACAAGCAAAAGTACAAACATGAGATCCAAAAACTCAGAGGGGCAAAAGTCAAACAAAGTTCAAAAACCAGAAAATCCCAAAAACAAGGTACAGAAAAACAGACAGCAACAGGCTAGAACCAGGGAACAGAATCACAGATAAGATGAACTCGCACTGAACAAACGAAACAGACAGGTATATATAGAACAGGTAACAAGAATCAGGTGTGCAAACTGGTGACTAGATAAACAAGGAACCGGTGAGACAATCAAGTGAAGGACAGAAAGGAAGTCCATATAGGCAGTGAAGGACAGGAAGGAAGTCCATATAGGGAGTGAAGGACAGGAAGGAAGTCCATATAGGGAGTGAAGGACAGGAAGGAAGTCCATATAGGGAGTGAAGGACAGGAAGGAAGTCCATATAGGGAGTGAAGGACAGGAAGGAAGTCCATATAGGGAGTGAAGGGCAGAGACATAAATGAGGAGTGAGACACAGGGAGAGGAAGAAACAATGGGATGATATAAATAAACTGTAATGCAAATAGATTACAAATATATTATAGTTCTATTACAAATAGAACAAAAATCTGCTTCTTTTTGCCGTTCATGAAAATAAATAGATTTTCTGGAGAAACAATTCTATGCAGAATACTTGAAGCCATATTTGGTAAAAGACAGCTTTTTGTAAATCATGGCGTGGCTTGATTCAGTTAATGAACAACAACACCCTGACTTCTATTATTGGAGCTAAAATGTTAATTTCACATTGAAGTGTTTCATTCAAAATGTTTCACTCAAAACGTGGACGCAGCTCACACTCTGAAGCTGCAACAATGTGGAAATCAAACGGCTCCCAGTCCTCCCAGTCATCTCCTCTCAGGGGTGAAAACCGTCAGAATCTGTCATCCTGCTTGGCACATTTGCATAATGCAATGTCAAAAGGCAAGTAAACAATTTAATGGGCGTGAGAGTGTTTTTCTTCAAATCAACAAGTTTGTAGATCTGTCTTGAACAGTTTACACTCAGTGGTGAGCTCTGATGTGTTTACATCTTGAGAAACAGCTTGTTCGAGGTTCCCTCCATCTGGTGCTCCACAAACACTCCTTTCATCTCTTCATCTCTCTTCCCCCCACAAATGTTCCATAATTTCAGCTCAAGCTGCAGGACTTCAGGAGCGTCACAGACATTTATAAATGCCTTATAAAGCAGTCATGACATGGTTACAAAGTTGTTACTAACACTTAATATGCAGATGAATCAAATATAGCACATCACTGTAGCAGAGATGTGTAAACACACAAAGACACAGGAATAGCAGGTCTATTGTACAGATGTGCCTCAGGAAGCTACTATGCCCTGACAAATAGACTGAACCAGGAAGAATAAACCTCACTGTCTCACTGCCTCTTTGTCTCACTGTCTCTCTCTCCCCCTCTGTCTCTGTCTCTCTGTCTCTGTGTCTCTGTGTCTCTCTCTCCCTCTCCCTCTGTCTCTCTGCCTCTCTGCCTCTCTGTCTCTCTGTCTCTCTGTCTCTCTCTCCCTCTGTCTCCCTGTCTCTCTGTGTCTCTGTGTCTCTGTGTCTCTGTCTCACTGCCTATCTGTCTCTCTGTCTCTCTGTCTCTGTCTCTCTCTCCCTCTCCCTCTCCCTCTCCCTCTCCCTCTCTGTCTCTCTGTCTCTGTCTCTCTCTCCCTCTCTCTCTCCCCCTCTGTCTCTGTCTCTCTGTCTCTGTGTCTCTGTGTCTCTCTCTCCCTCTCCCTCTGTCTCTCTGCCTCTCTGTCTCTGTGTCTCTCTGTCTCTCTCTCCCTCTGTCTCCCTGTCTCTCTGTGTCTCTGTGTCTCTGTGTCTCTGTGTCTCTGTGTCTCTGTCTCTCTGTCTCTCTGTCTCACTGCCTATCTGTCTCTCTGTCTCTCTGTCTCTGTCTCTCTGTCTCTGTCTCTCTCTCCCTCTCCCTCTCCCTCTCCCTCTCCCTCTCCCTCTCTGTCTCTCTGTCTCTCTGTCTCTCTCTCCCTCTCTCTCTCCCCCTCTGTCTCTGTCTCTCTGTCTCTGTGTCTCTGTGTCTCTCTCTCCCTCTCCCTCTGTCTCTCTGCCTCTCTGCCTCTCTGTCTCTGTGTCTCTCTGTCTCTCTCTCCCTCTGTCTCCCTGTCTCTCTGTGTCTCTGTGTCTCTGTCTCTCTGTCTCACTGCCTATCTGTCTCTCTGTCTCTCTGTCTCTCTGTCTCTCTGTCTCTGTCTCTCTGTCTCACTGCCTATCTGTCTCTCTGCCTCTCTGTCTCTCTGTCTCTCTGTCTCTCTGTCTGAGATACCCGTTCCCAGTCCTGATCGCAGAGATAGAGCAGGAATGTGTGATGAGAGAGGGTGAGGGGTGAAATTTGGGATGGTCTGTTTGGGATGGCCCCTGGGTTAACCAGCACCCAGAAACAGTGCGCTAAAGCTCTGGGTGATAAGGGTTCGCTCTGGCTTTCCCACGGTGACTGCTGGGAGATAGAGCTGCAATGCACCATGGGAGCTGGGGGCAGGGGTGGGCCCCATGAAAAGATTTCCCACACCAGAAAAGGCCGTGTTCTTATATCTGTGGGCCCCTGCTAGTCAGAGCCCTTGGAGTCATGTCCCTGATTATTAATCCTGCTGCAGCTGGAGCACGATGAGGCAGCCTTGCAGCCATGTAGAAAATGTCTCACAGTGGTCAAATCTGGAGGCAAACGGGTGTTTGTGTACACAGATAATGAGCCAACTGAGCCCGTAAGGAAATAAGTGGAAATGAAATTAAATGAAAACCAGCGTGAGCAGTGGCCAGTTCCAGGTACATATCTACCTGCCCACGCACGAACCCCTCCCTGCCAGCACATTTTACAGGGTCAGATCCTAAATAAACTGGGCCTTCTGATTTCACTTTCTGTTGATTTCAAAGATGTCATTTCCACAAAACAGTAGCTGAGGTGTATCTGTTTCTGAAGGACCTCCATATGGCAGTGGTCATCATTGTAGTCCCTGGAGACCCCCACCACCCATACCATCCCTGAAGACCCCCCCAAAAAACGAAACTATTTGAATGTCTGCAGTTTGAAAGTAAGTACATGTCCAATTTTGAATTCTTAAAAATGGCAGCCCCATCATTGACAGATGCTGCTGTAGATATAAATATAAAAAAGTTTAAGTTTATAACCAATAATCAAACAACATCCACACCCTTCTCAGAGCCTGGCTCTCTCTCAGCTCTTCTGTGATCTGAATGATTGTGCCCTGGCTGTTCTTCATATCAGACTCCAATGGCTTTCCCACACTGCATTTCACAGTGATGCTGAGACCTGCTTCATGTCTAATTTTAAGAACACTCTTCCCCCTGCTCCTGGCTTTGGATAACTCACAGATTTGGGTAAATTCTGCTGACGGAACTGGCTGTGAACATGTACTCTCAGGTATGTGGCAGATGGCGGTTTAAGATTCCAGAACTGCCTGCTACTCTTGCTTACCACGAATAAGCAATCTTTTACACCAATCTTTATTAAATCTTTTCTTTGCTGAATCAATTTTGATTCAGTAAATGGACCCAAAATACCATGTGTGTCAACAATGTCTTTTTCAAGAGGAGGATCAAAGGCAGACAACATCATTTGATGTTTTTTTGAGATTCACATTTACTTCAAAAGATTTCATGGTCTCACACAAATTTGGTTTATGGCTTGATAGCCAGAACGTGTTTGCATTCATCTCTGAAGCCTTCGTCTTTGTTGCGGGGAACATCACAGAGACCTTTGTTCACCAGGCCGATGCCAGACAATTGCAGTTCTGTTTCGCTGTTGTGATATTAGTCAAACGTAAGAGGGGGCAAAGAGGAACGCTGGGTAATGTAAGACAAATATAAACCCCAGCCTTTTTATTTCACACAGGAAGTCCTTTATACGGCATTGCCCGAGAGACTCCACTTCACTTTGGGGAAAAAGAGGCTCCTGCCTTCAAGGCCTACTCTCATTATGTGGCCAGATGTACCTCCTCGATAGCGTGCAAGTATTTTTTAATCATGTTTCTAATCATTATCAAAATAACACAGTCTGCAGATGATGATACTGGTATTCAGTGCAACAGGGGTGCACCCTAACCCTAACCCTAACCCCGGACACACACACACACACACACACACACAAACACACACACACAGTCACACACTCACACACACAGTCACACACACACACACACACACACACACAGACACACTCACACACACTCACACACACAGTCACACACACACACACACACACACACACACACACAGACACACTCACACACAAACACACACACACTCACACACACACACATACACACACACACACACACACAGTCACACACACACACACACACACACACAGACACACTCACACACAAACACACACACACTCACACACACACACACACATACACACACACACACACACACACACACACACACACACACACACACACAGAAGAAAGGGTTTTAAATGGTTCCTCAATGTTGTCTGACCCTAACCCTAACCCTACCTCACTGGCTCTTTGTTGGGCAAAATCGTTCAATCGGCACAGTAAAATGTCTGTGTTAATTTAACTCAAAACGGAGAATACATGATAATATATTAATATACCATAATATAGTCAGTAAGTGTTGAGTTACCAATGAATATTTCCCCACTGTCAGGGAGCTTTCACACCTACCATGGATGGTTCCATAGAGAGCTAAAAAACATTCTGCGAAGGAGAGAAGCCAAAGAACCCTTTCAAACATTTTTCTTAGAGACCGTTTACAGACTCAGAGAGCTGATGAACGAGCTGGTCTGCTCTATAGCCAGGCTGCCCAACCCTGTTCCTACCATCCTGCAGCACAGCACACCTCCTGCGTGGGACAGTAGATCTCCAGGAACAGGGTTGGTTAGCCCTGCTCTATATCCTAACCAGCCGAAAGGGCTGATCCCTGTTCAGGCGTCATAAAGTGCTGCATAATAGGTTAGCTGATCCAGGACCAGGCCTACCCTGTCCATATCCTAACCTGATGCATAAAAGCTAAAGGACACAACTGTTCTGAGATCAGCTATACTAGTTTGAGATAGTCTGAGTCATACACCAGAGCACATTATCTCTATCCTATTCAGCTGGAACCAGTAAGACTGCTGGAGAACACTGACTGGATTTCATAATCTAAAAAAAATACACCGGATGACAAACACTCACACACTCACACACTCACACACTTACACACACATAAAGACATACACACACAAACACACACACAAACACACACTCATTGGCAATGCAGATGCCTCATGAAAGATTCCAGATTTACAAGCTTTGCTTATTGGCTGGCTGTATTTCAAAATAGAAAAAAATGATGGGTCCTGATTGGGTCACATTCAGGAGGCAAGGCGATTGGCTGTTTCACCCGAATGGGAGAGAACAGCACTTATGAAATATGCCTTTCAACACACCCAAGGGGCCACAGCATTCCTCTACAGATTGCTCAATTCCTGCTTGAATGTGATTGTTTTTAAATGTGTACTGTAGCTGCAATTGTGTAATACTTGCAATAATTCTAGTGTTTTTTTATTGTAACTGTATTGTTGAACTTGTTGACCGTAACCTCCACGGTCCTGCCCGGTCTCTTACTAAATACATTTTAACCTTGCTCGTATTAAATTCAAATAAAATGGAGTGAGCTCCTTTCTGCTGGGGCATGTCAGCTGGGGCGTGTCAGCTGGGGCGTGTCAGCTGGGGCGTGTCAGCTGGGGCATGTCAGCTGGGCCGGAAGGTTGCTGCTGTGAGCGACGGACAGTAATGACCTCACTGAACTATGGAGTTTGGATCCTGTCAAGCTGAGCTGCTGATTGGATGCGTTTATACAAGCTGAGCTGCTGATTGGATGCGTTTATACAAGCTGAGCTGCTGATTGGCTACGTTTATACAAGCTGAGCTGCTGATTGGATGTGTTTATACAAGCTGAACTGCTGATTGGCTACGTTTATACAAGCTGAGCTGCTGATTGGATGCGTTTATACAAGCTGAGCTGCTGATTGGATGCGTTTATACAAGCTGAGCTGCTGATTGGATGCGTTTATACAAGCTGAGCTGCTGATTGGATGCGTTTATACACTGGCCACATCGGGTCACATGACTAATCTCTCTCCACTGCTCTGCAGTGCCAGCAGGACTTCTGCAGGGGAACTGGGGACTGTAGAGGGGCACTGGGGACTGTAGAGGGGCACTGGGGGTTGTAGAGGGGAACTGGGGGTTGTAGAGGGGAAATGGACATTATCTCACCTCAAACAAGCTGTGCCATGCCCTCAGTGTACACAGCCACTGCCAAATGTAGCTTTACCTCCAGTCCTGGAGGGCCACAGTGTCTGCAGGTTAAACTCCAGTCCTGGAGGGCCACAGTGTCTGCAGGTTTAACTCCAGTCCTGGAGGGCCGCATTGTCTGCAGGTTTAACTCCAGTCCTGGAGAGCTGCAGTGTCTGCAAGTTTAACTCCAGTCCTGGAGGGCCGCAGTGTCTACAGGTTTAATTCCAGTCCTGGAGAGCCTCAGTGTCTGCAGGTCTTTGTAGTTTTCTTTTCAATCAATCAGTAGTCAATGTTGGTCTTGTTAACAAAGTATGAGTCTTTAGCCAGTCAGTGATTTGAATTAACTGCCAAAACACACTGAAAGGCCAGCTGACACTCCAGCCCCCCAGGATTACAATCTGCAATCCCCCAGGGCTATGACTCGATCCCCCCTCACTGCACACACCACCTCTATGAGACTATAGGTCTCACAAAGCACCTTCGGGTTTGTTATTGTAAAGAGAAATCTCAATCAACAAGCATTCATCTGTCTTACTTAGCCTGGTTCAGTCATGCTTTGGGTATATTCATATGTGATATGAATGATAAATACTGTTATTGCTGAAAACCACCTTGAACATAATATTGGGAATACTGCGCGTCCTTGGTGAGCTGGTGTTAAGAATAAGAAAACAAAACATTTGAAAAATATCATCAATCACACACACACAAACGCCAAATGTGCACACACACACACACACACACACACACACACAAACACACACACACACACACACACATACACACACACACACACACACACACACATAATACATAATACATATGCGTGCACAAACACACGCATACACATGCATGCACACACACACACACAAAGGCACATGCACACACACAAACACACAAACACACATTCACATGCATATACAAACACACACACACACACACAGACACACAAACACACAAACACACACACAAACACAGAGACACATATACAGACACACACACACACACACACTCACACACACACGCACAGACACGCACACGCAAACACACAGAGACACATATACAGACACACACACACACAAACACACACACACACACACACACACACACACAAACACACATACACACATACATACACATACACACACACATACACATGCATGCACACACACACAGGCACATATACACACATAAACACACAAACACACAGAGACACATACACATGCATATACAAATACACACACACACACGCACAAACACACATACACAGACACACGCAAACACACAGAGACACATATACAGACACACACGCACACACACGGTACTTTAGCTTTAGCCTGAGACGGTGCTTTAGCCTGAGACACTGCTTTAACTTTAGCCTGAGATGCTGCTTTAGCTTTAACCTGAGACGCTGCTTTTGCTTTAGCCTGAGATGCTGCTTTAGCTTTAGCCTGAGATGCTGCTTTAGCTTTAGCCTGAGACGATGCTTTAGCTTTAGCCTGAGATGCTGCTTTAGCTTTAACCTGAGATGCTGCTTGAGCTTTAGCCTGAGATGCTGCTTTAGCTTTAGCCTGAGACGATGCTTTAGCTTTAGCCTGAGATGCTGCTTTAGCTTTAACCTGAGATGCTGCTTGAGCTTTAGCCTGAGACACTGCTTTAGCTTTAGCCTGAGATAATGCTGAGACGTTGCTTTAGCTTTAGCCTGAGACGCTGCTTTAGCTTTGCCTGAGAAGATGCTTTAGCTTTAGCCTGAGATGCTGCTTTAGCCTGAAATGCTGCTTTAGCCTGATACGGTGCTTTAGCTTTAGCCTGAGACGCTGCTTTAGCTTTAGCTGGAGACAATGCTTTAGCCTGAGGAGATGCTTTAGCTTTAGCCTGAGACGGTGCTTTAGCTTTAG
>NC_083768.1:348189-350689 GCF_963514075.1 Conger conger | reverse complement strand
TGGTCTGGACTGGGAGCTCATCATGTGGGTATATAGAGCAGAGAGAAAATGTGAGGCGTTTCTCTCATCTCTGAAGAATAGTGAGGTGTTTCTCTCATCTCTGATAGAGAATATTAGTGAGGTGTTTCTCTCATCTCTGATAGAGAAGATTAGTGAGGTGTTTCTCTCATCTCTGATAGAGAAGATTAGTGAGGTGTTTCTCTCATCTCTGAAGATTAGTGAGGTGTTTCTCTCATCTCTGAGAGAGAAGATCAGTGAGGCGTTTCTCTCATCTCTGATAGAGAAGATTAGTGAGGCGTTTCTCTCATCTCTGAAAGAGAAGATCAGTGAGGCGTTTCTCTCATCTCTGATAGAGAAGATTAGTGAGGTGTTTCTCTCATCTCTGAAGATTAGTGAGGTGTTTCTCTCATCTCTGATAGAGAAGATTAGTGAGGTGTTTCTCTCATCTCTGAAGATTAGTGAGGTGTTTCTCTCATCTCTGATAGAGAAGATTAGTGAGGTGTTTCTCTCATCTCTGAAGATTAGTGAGGTGTTTCTCTCATCTCTGAAGAATAGTGAGGTGTTTCTCTCATCTCTGATAGAGAAGATTAGTGAGGTGTTTCTCTCATCTCTGAAGATTAGTGAGGTGTTTCTCTCATCTCTGATAGAGAAGAATAGTGAGGTGTTTCTCTCATCTCTGATAGAGAAGATCAGTGAGGCGTTTCTCTCATCTCTGATAGAGAAGATTAGTGAGGTGTTTCTCTCATCTCTGAAAGAGAAGATCAGTGAGGTGTTTCTCTCATCTCTGAAAGAGAAGATCAGTGAGGCGTTTCTCTCATCTCTGATAGAGAAGATTAGTGAGGCGTTTCTCTCATCTCTGAAAGAGAAGATCAGTGAGGCGTTTCTCTCATCTCTGATAGAGAAGATTAGTGAGGTGTTTCTCTCATCTCTGAAGATTAGTGAGGTGTTTCTCTCATCTCTGATAGAGAAGATTAGTGAGGTGTTTCTCTCATCTCTGATAGAGAAGATTAGTGAGGCGTTTCTCTCATCTCTGAAGATTAGTGAGGTGTTTCTCTCATCTCTGAAGAATAGTGAGGTGTTTCTCTCATCTCTGAAGATTAGTGAGGTGTTTCTCTCATCTCTGAAGAATAGTGAGGTGTTTCTCTCATCTCTGAAGAATAGTGAGGCATTTCTCTCATCTCTGAAGAATAGTGAGGTGTTTCTCTCATCTCTGATAGAGAAGATTAGTGAGGTGTTTCTCTCATCTCTGAAGAATAGTGAGGTGTTTCTCTCATCTCTGAAGAATAGTGAGGTGTTTCTCTCATCTCTGATAGAGAAGATTAGTGAGGCGTTTCTCTCATCTCTGAGAGAGAAGATTAGTGAGGTGTTTCTCTCATCTCTGAAGAATAGTGAGGTGTTTCTCTCATCTCTGATAGAGAAGATTAGTGAGGTGTTTCTCTCATCTCTGAGAGAGAAGATTAGTGAGGCGTTTCTCTCATCTCTGAAGAATAGTGAGGCGTTTCTCTCATCTCTGAAGATTAGTGAGGTGTTTCTCTCATCTCTGATAGAGAATATTAGTGAGGTGTTTCTCTCATCTCTGATAGAGAAGAATAGTGAGGCGTTTCTCTCATCTCTGATAGAGAAGATTAGTGAGGCGTTTCTCTCATCTCTGAAGATTAGTGAGGTGTTTCTCTCATCTCTGATAGAGAAGAATAGTGAGGCGTTTCTCTCATCTCTGATAGAGAAGATTAGTGAGGCGTTTCTCTCATCTCTGAAGAATAGTGAGGCGTTTCTCTCATCTCTGAAGAATAGTGAGGTGTTTCTCTCATCTCTGATAGAGAAGAATAGTGAGGTGTTTCTCTCATCTCTGATAGAGAAGATTAGTGAGGTGTTTCTCTCATCTCTGAGAGAGAAGATTAGTGAGGTGTTTCTCTCATCTCTGAAGAATAGTGAGGCGTTTCTCTCATCTCTGAAGAATAGTGAGGTGTTTCTCTCATCTCTGATAGAGAAGATTAGTGAGGCGTTTCTCTCATCTCTGATAGAGAAGATTAGTGAGGTGTTTCTCTCATCTCTGAAGATTAGTGAGGTGTTTCTCTCATCTCTGATAGAGAAGAATAGTGAGGTGTTTCTCTCATCTCTAAAGATTAGTGAGGTGTTTCTCTCATCTCTGATAGAGAAGAATAGTGAGGTGTTTCTCTCATCTCTGATAGAGAAGATTAGTGAGGCGTTTCTCTCATCTCTGAAGATTAGTGAGGCATTTCTCTCATCTCTGATAGAGAAGAATAGTGAGGTGTTTCTCTCATCTCTGATAGAGAAGATTAGTGAGGTGTTTCTCTCATCTCTGAGAGAGAAGATTAGTGAGGCATTTCTCTCATCTCTGATAGAGAACAGATGCCATTGAATTCACACAACTATAACCGCACATAAAACGCTCTGAAATAAACACAGCCTGCAATCTTGCTCCGCATATTACTGCACTGTACACAGAACACAATCACACACCCAGAACACAATCACACAC
>NC_083768.1:333189-338189 GCF_963514075.1 Conger conger | reverse complement strand
ACACACTACAGGACCCAGCGGTTACCTCACACAGTCACACAGGGGGAAGGGGAAGAATGTTTACGCCTCAACAGGAGGATACAATAGTTGGGATGGTCATTGTCAACAACAGCATCAGGCAAAGAGAAATACGCAACAACATAATCGCAGACAAGAACATATTTCAAAACATTGACAGTGTACACACTACAACCATTTCAAGAATGCTACAGAAACATCAGATCAGGATGAAACAGTTGTACACTGTCCCCTTTGACAGGAACTCTGAGGAACTCAGGTACCAATATGAAGTTTATCAAGGTATATGTGAAGGTTTAGGTTTAGGACCACCACTCACATGAACAGATGTCACTTCTAGATGCAATGGCTGCTGGGTGTATGGACATAACAGTGGAACACATCCAGGGTTGGATAAGGCATGCAAAAAGATGTTTTCCTCAGTGTATAGCAAGAGATAACATTCGGAGTGATGCTGATGAAAATCTATAGCCAAATGCAGAGGACAAGATGGATGGGCCAGGCCAACAGCAGAATTCTGATACTGATAGGCAGACAATATATGTGCGAATTACTGTATATAGAGGAAATATTGCTATTTGGTATGCATTTGTTATTGATTGTAATGTATTTTGAGTAATTGATTGTATTGTATTTTTCTTTTCTGAATTACAGTATATTGCACTGTGAGAACAAATGTCAAAATACTGTAAAACCTCTGAAGAATACTGTTGCTTTTGTGATTTCTTTTTTTATCATATATTGTTTTACATTACACAGTAAAAATTGTTATTCTGGGTTTCCAATATAGTAAAACATTCATTCATTTACAGTTTACTGTAAATTTACCACACTCAGTCATGACATCTATTGTGAGAGGCAAACCAACAGATCAAAAGTTTCTTTAGCTGCTTGGCTTGAAATATTTGTGGATGCAAAAATAGAGGAAAGGGAAACACATAATGTACAGTATGTATTCAGCAATGTTCCAAGTTGTTTGTGTTTTGTAGTTCATTGAACATTGAGTGACAAAGTAGTCTTATGGGAGAAAGCATATGCTATAGTTATGGCAGCATGAATCACTTTTGGGTGAAATATTAAGTGTTTTGGTGGTTGAAGTGCATTTTGCACCAAAGGTTAACTGATTTGCTCAGGTGTGTGTTTCAAAAGCACACTGTGTGAAGAGTTTTGAAAATGAGGACATGGTATTGAGACAAGTGTGAAAACGATTGTAAAAAACTGTAATGAATCCTCTATCCCATGAATGGATCCTTTACCCCATGAATGAATCCTTTACCCCACGAATGAATTCTTTACCCCACGAATGAATTTGTTACCCCATGAATGAATCATTTTTCTAAACATGGCTGCTCCATATTCAGGAGGACAGGAATGTTTTGGCCGATGGGCCTGAGGCGATAGAACTGAACGGTTGCCTGGTGACCATGGCCTGTGTTCAGTCAGCGGTTGCCTGGTGACCATGGCCTGTATTCAGTCAGCGGTTGCCTGGTGACCATGGTCTGTATTCAGCCAGCGGTTGCCTGGTGACCATGGCCTGTATTCAGTCAGCGGTTGCCTGGTGACCATGGCCTGTATTCAGTCAGCGGTTGCCTGGTGACCATGGTCTGTATTCAGTCAGCGGTTGCCTGGTGACCATGGCCTGTATTCAGCCAGCGGTTGCCTGGTGACCATGGCCTGTATTCAGCCAACGGTTGCCTGGTGACCATGGCCTGTATTCAGTCAGCGGTTGCCTGGTGACCATGGCCTGTATTCAGTCAGCGGTTGCTTGGTGACCATGGCCTGTATTCAGTCAGCGGTTGCCTGGTGACCATGGCCTGTATTCAGTCAGCGGTTGCCTGGTGAGACCGTGGCCTGTGTTCAGTCAGCGGCTGTCCTATTTTCTTTGATTTATGAACTATTTCAAGTACTACACATCTGCATAAACTCAGTTCTGCGAGTTAAGGCCAGTTTATAGTCTAGTGACAGTGTTGCTCAACTGAAATCGCGGAAAGTTCATGAACATCCTGTTGGATGTGGACAGTGGTTGTTGTCTTTAGAGAAAGGAACAGACGCACTCCAGACGCTCAGAGTATACAGCAAAGGTATACTGGATACACACACAGGTATTGTCAGTCGCAGAGACACTCTGTCGCTAGACTATATACAGTACATGGACTATAGCAGCATGTAGCCTAGTGGCTAAGGTGCATGACTGGGACCCAGACGGTTGGTAGTTCAAGCCCTAAGGAAGCCACCATAAGATCCATCCACCTTGAGGTGGCCCTAAACCCCATGCAAAGCTGAATAACAGGCCTTTGGTGAACTTGACCAACTTGGTTCTGGATAAACAAAAACAACCAAGCATGTGGGCTGGGTTGAGAGGTCTTGCCTGAGCTCAGAGATCTGACCGTTTCTGGAGGCCCTTCATTTAACCCACACACCTGAATCCACTGGTTCAGCCACGGCTGTAATGACATCACAGAAAATACTATTCAACAAAGGGACAGACCTGACTCACACATCTGCCATCATCAGTGTGTCTACAGATATAATACTCAATTTACTTAATGACATCATTAAGGGGCTTACTGCTTCTGCACTGAGCTGCGGATCACATCACGATGAGCTCCTGCAGGGTACTGAAGTCCCCGAGGAGCGAGGTCAATAACATTACTGCTGTTCCCTTCTACCTGAGAGTTAATGGATTGATTGAAGTCATTAATGGGCCGGAGATTCCACTCACCTGCAGTTCCAGGTGTAAATCAGTCCTGGTTAGAGGGGAAGGATAGAAACAGCACTTCTGACCAGCAGCCAAACCTCCTCTCAATTCACTTTTATGTCTGTGATAATTGCACTTCATTGTTTTTTTATGTGTGGTGATGAGATGAATTTCCCTGGGAGATGAATGGTGTGTTCTGCTGGACTCAGTCCCTTAAAGCCGCTTCTTCTGGCTCTCTGTCCTGTGGGTGGCAGACGATCTTATTGAGTTTCAGTTCCGCTGATTTCACCAGAAAGTGCTGGAGTAGAGAATCTGTCTGCCATGCCGTTTTCCTTTAATAAAACACACACTGTAGATTTAGCGCCTGTAAGTACAGACTTGACATTTCTGTGAATTTCATCTTAACTGAACACGATGTGTTTTCATGTGTTTTGATATTCTTCAGGCAAACAGACTGACCCTTCTGCTGGAAATTCCAGTCTCAAACAATAACAGTTTTTAATAATTTTATACGCACCCGCAATAAGACACTGTTCACACTGTTAATAAGTGCACTACAGCCTAGTTTACAGTCTCTAGACTCTTTGAAAAACATTTTCTACAATATGAAACATTAGGATTCATCATCAAGATGTTTCAAAATGTCTTAAAATGGAGGAAAATTAAAGGCTTTTCTCCCATCTGGACCCTGCTGGAAAATCCAGCTAAGCTGGTCTAGCTGGGAATGAGCTGGTCAACCAGCTAGTGCTGGTAGCTTGTCTGAGCAGCTGTTTCAAAACATAGCTTCAGTTTTTTTCAGCAGAGGAAGCTACTATGCACATTTCAGTGTACGCGTGTGTGTGTGTGTGAGAGAGAGAGAGAGAGTGTATCTGTGGGTGTATGTGTGTGTGGGTGTGTATCTGTGTGTGTTTGTGTGTGTGTGAGTTTGTGTGTGTGTGTGGGTGTGTGTGTGTGTGTGTGGGTGTGTATGTGTGTGTGTGTGGGTGTGTGTGTATGTGAGTGTGTGTGTGGGTGTGTATCTGTGTGTGTATGTGTGTGTGTGGGTGTGTACCTGTGTGTGTGTATGTTTGTATGTGAGAGAGTGTATCTGTGTGTGTGAGTTTGTATGTGTGTGTGAGAGAGAGAGTGTGTGTGTGTATGTGTGTGTGAGTATGTGTGTGTATACATGTGCATGTATGCGTGTGTGCGTGCGTGTGTGTGAGTGTGTGTGAGTGTACGTGTGTGAGTGTGAGTGTGAGTGTGTGTGAGTCTGTGTGAGTTTGTGTGTGTGTGAGAGAGAATATATGTGTGTGAGTATGTGTGTATGAGTTTGTGTGTGTTTGTGTGTGTATGTGTGTGTGTGTGTATCTGTGTGTGTGTGAGCATGTGTGTGTGAGTTTGTGTGTGTGTGTGTGTGTGTGGCTGTGTGTGTATGTGTGTTTATGTGTGTGTGTATCTGTGTGTGTGTGAGTTTGTGTGTGTGTGTGAGTTTGTGAGTGTGTGTGTGTGGGGGGGTGTGTTTGTGGGTGTGTATCTGTGTGTGTGTATGTGTGTGTGGGTGTGTATCTGTGTGTGTGAGTTTGTGTGTGTGTGTGTGAGTTTGTGAATGTGTGTGCGTGTGGGGGTGTGTTTGTGGGTGTGTATCTGTGTGTGTGTATGTGTGTGTGGGTGTGTATCTGTGTGTGTGAGTTTGTGTGTGTGTGTGAGTTTGTGAATGTGTGTGCGTGTGGGGGTGTGTTTGTGGGTGTGTATCTGTGTGTGTGTATGTGTGTGTGGGTGTTTATGTGTGTGTGTATCTGTGTGTGTGTGAGTTTGTGTATGTGTGTGAGTTTGTGAGTGTGTGTGTGTGGGGGGGTGTGTTTGTGGGTGTGTATCTGTGTGTGTGTATGTGTGTGTGGGTGTGTGTGTGGGTGTGTATCTGTGTGTGTTTGGGTGTGTGTGGATGTGAGTGTGTGTGTGGGTGTGTATCTGTGTGTGTATGTGTGTGTGTGGGTGTGTACCTGTGTGTGTGTATGTTTGTATGTGAGAGAGTGTATCTGTGTGTGTGAGTTTGTATGTGTGTGTGAGAGAGAGAGAGTGTGTGTGAGTATGTGCGTGTATACATGTGCATGTATGCGTGTGTGCGTGCGTGTGTGTGAGTGTACATGTGTGAGTGTGAGTGTGTGTGAGTCTGTGTGAGTTTGTGTGTGTGTGAGAGATAATATATGTGTGTGTGTGAGTATGTGTGTATGAGATTGTGTGTGTTTGTGCGTGTATGTGTGTGTGTGTGTATCTGTATGTGTGAGCGTGTGTGTGTGCATGTGTG
>NC_083768.1:318189-330689 GCF_963514075.1 Conger conger | reverse complement strand
CATTTCACCCAAATCTTAGTTTCTGGTCCCTTCTTTGGGGCCGGAGTAAGAGCACGGACGGCAGTATCTTTATCGCTCTGTGTCTGTAGAGTGGATTTACAAAGTGTCTTGGGTGGCACAGGAAGTGATAACTAGTAGTGCCACCTCACCTCGGTCAGGCCAGGGTGATAACACTGTCGCTTGGCAACGACAGCACATCCTGCTCTTCATCTGAGGAATGTTTGTGTGATGAAAACAGCACAAGGGACAGCTCTCACTGTTGTTTTTTGTTCCTTTTTTTTGGAAGATGGTTTGTAAACTGGATTTTCTGATTCATGCAAAGAACTTCAAACTCAGTTCAAGGTCAATGTTTTGAAGATCTCAGAAGCTAGTGAAGCACCATAACCATAAGTAATGGTTTCCTGAAAAAATTACTGCATTTAAATATTTTAAAGCAATTATTCTTTAATTAAATTCAGAAAAAAGTAAATATGAAATAGAAACATGTTGACACACTATAAGAGAAGAAATATCACGTTGCACTTTAGAGGAGAAATCTTATTCATCAAACGTGGTAAAGCCATCTTTTAAGCATGCACTTTGCAGGCTTCTGTGGCTAATGATGAAAGCAGGTTCCTTAAGAACTCCTGATGCCTGTGTAATCTCCTGGTAATGCCTCAATTAGCCCGTTATTTCACAATGACGCTCGGATTACCCCGCACGCCTGGTGACGGAGAAAGACGCAGCACTCACACGCCGGGAGGAGAGTGCGTCTGCAGGGCATGCTGGGATAATTCATAATTCTGCCGGTGATGTTGCGCACCGGTGCAGGGTTTGATGGTGGAAGTAAGTGCAGTTTGTACATGATTACTCAAAAGTGGGTAATTTAGGGAGAAGGACCGATCTGTGATAGTCATTTCCAGTAATCCTCAGGTTTTCACACTGTTGTCCGCATCCTATGTGGCCCAAATCTCAACTGTACAGCTGTGGCAGCACTACACAGGCTAGGACAGGCCTCAGACTTGTAGGTTTTCATATGAACCCTACTTTGGCACAGCCGATATTACTAATTACCAGCTCATGAGACACCAAGCTGGACAGCAGCACTCCAGAGACACGGGCGGCCGTGATTGGTGTACCGGGTCATTACGGCCCTGAAGACCATTTCTCCAATAGTGGACTGGCATGTTGAAAAAATTAAGTCAAGGACAAATACCTAAAAACAAAACCCAGTAATAACCCCTCCTCCCTTTCAGCATCAGCTGTGTTCCTAGCCTCCTGCTCAGGAGCCGGCAGGCGCCTCACTGGAGAGTTTACAGTTATGAGCATTTATCATTTCAGCCCAGCCATGTTGCTCCACAGAAGGAGAGAGAGAGTGAAGATGGCTGCTGCCGTGCTGATCACACGGGCGTGTGCGTGGGTATGAGTGCACTTTATCCTGGAGAACCCGCTCACCCAGCCCCATCACACTGCCTGAACAGTGCCGTTCAACACAGGCCTATTCCGTTCTGCTTTCTGTGTGGTAGAAATGCCACTCAAAATGGCATTTTTTGGAGAACAGCACTTCTGAACCAGGGGAGCCTGCTGTGCCTGAGATTGTCATGCTGTTGTTTTCAGTTGCCAGGGAAGACACTGTGAGATTCTGCTTATTAAACATGCAGTAAGGCCTACAAGACTAAGCCCATTGTGGGTAGCCCAGCTAACAAATTTTTGATTTCTGGAACAATTCCTGGAAAATCCATAAATTTGTCCTGTCACATGGTTATTCCTTAAACATTTTTTAAGTCACTTGGAAGGACCATTGCAAGGCCTTGAATTACAGATGTTCCTTTGTGTTCATTTTGTGAAGAATGTTGGCAATCATTATTACCATGGAGGCTGCGTGAACAATATTTTTTAATGGGATATTTTGTAAAGATACTGGATGTTCTAAAATAGCCCCATAGCTCTGTGATGAACCCTGTAGCTCTGAGATGAACCCTGTAGCTCTATGATGAACCCTGTAGCTCTGTGATGAACCCTGTAGCTCTGTGATGAGCCCCATAGCTCTGTGATGAACCCCATAGCTCTGTGATGAACCCTGTAGCTCTGTGATGAACCCCATAGCTCTGTGATGAACCCTGTAGCTCTGTGATGAGCCCCATAGCTCTGTGATGAACCCCATAGCTCTGTGATGAACCCTGTAGCTCTGTGATGAACCCTGTAGCTCTGTGATGAGCCCCATAGCTCTGTGATGAACCCTGTAGCTCTGTGATGAGCCCCATAGCTCTGTGATGAACCCCATAGCTCTGTGATGAACCCCATAGCTCTGTGATGAGCCCCGTAGCTCTGTGATGAACCCTGTAGCTCTGTGATGAGCCCATAGGCCTGTGATTAACCCTTTAGCTCTGTGATGAACCCTGTAGCTCTGTGATGAGCCCCATAGCTCTGTGATGAACCCCATAGCTCTGTGATGAACCCTGTAGCTCTGTGATGAGCTTCATAGCTCTGTGATGAACCCCATAGCTCTGTGATGAGCCCCATAGCTCTGTGATGAACCCCATAGCTCTGTGATGAACCATGTAGCTCTGTGATGAACCCTGTAGCTCTGTGATGAGCCCCATAGCTCTGTGATGAACCCTGTAGCTCTGTGATGAACCCCATAGCTCTGTGATGAACCCTGTAGCTCTGTGATGAACCCTGTAGCTCTGTGATGAACCCTGTAGCTCTGTGATGAGCCCCATAGCTCTGTGATGAACCCCATAGCTCTGTGATGAACCCCATAGCTCTGTGATGAGCCCTGTAGCTCTGTGATGAGCCCTGTAGCTCTGTGATGAACCCTGTAGCTCTGTGATGAGCCCCATAGCTCTGTGATGAACCCTGTAGCTCTGTGATGAACCCTGTAGCTCTGTGATGAACCCTTTAGCTCTGTGATGAACCCCATAGCTCTGTGATGAACCCTGTAGCTCTGTGATGAACCCCATAGCTCTGTGATGAACCCTGTAGCTCTGTGATGAACCCCATAGCTCTGTGATGAACCCTGTAGCTCTGTGATGAACCCCATAGCTCTGTGATGAACCCTGTAGCTCTGTGATGAGCCCCATAGCTCTGTGATGAACCCTGTAGCTCTGTGATGAACCCTGTAGCTCTGTGGGGCAGTAACTGGATTGTCATGATCCATGATCTCAGATTAATCAGTAGTCCTGATAAATGTGTGGCCAGCTATTAAAAATTTGGCAATGCTGATGTGGAGTTTTCACGAGATCAGTTGCCATGGTGACACCAGTCCAAGGGGAGGAACAAAACACAGGGAATGAATATTCTAGAATGAAAAGAAGAAAAATAATTTTCAGTTGGAAAAATAAACAACTGAAGTCTTTCCTCAATGTCCTGTGAGGCAGTGCATTGTGGGGAAGAGGAGTGGGGTGGGGTGGGGTTTGGGGGGGGGGGGGGAGGGGTGGAGTTTGGCAGAAGCGTTCCCTGGGACAGTGTGGCTCATTTATCATAAACTGTGTTTTCTCAATCCCCCACATGATGGGAAGAAGGCTGCTGAAACAGGTGCCCGCCACGGTGGAAAGAAATGATAAATACAGAAATGTGCAGAGAGCGATGACAGACTATCCACCGTGCCATCAGCAGTCACATCTCTCTGTGGATTTATCATTAGAAAGCAGTAGCCATAGCCGACAGAGATTGACTTATCCTCCAGACATTGTATGTTCAGATAGCATTAGCATATTCATAAAAATGCCTGCTTCTTGATTTTTCATTTGAGTAACCTGCACTCAATTAAGAAATGAAACTCCTGCTGGTTCTGGGAGACGTCACACACACACACACACACAGACACAGACACACAGACACACACAGACACACACACAACCACACAGCGACACAGCCACACACACACACACACACAGACACACACAGAGACACACAGAGACACACAGACACAAAGACACATACAGACACACACAGACATACAGACACACACAGACACATACAGACACACACAGAGACACACAGACACACACACAGACACACAGACACATACAGACACACACATACAGACACAGAGACACAGCGACACTGAACAAAAGACAGAGTATATGTCCTGATCCTGATCAAAGGGGTAAATCAAAGAGAACGGGAAAGCAGTAAATGACAAATTATAATGCAAAATAGCTTTTTAAAGAAACTGTAGTTATTCCCATCTTCACTAGGACAGGGCGCTGAGTATTTATTCCCATTTTAACTAGGACAGGGCGCTGAGAAACAAGTTCTCATTTGCTTTTAAGATCAGACAATAGACATGAGCGAAAACTATTTGCGTCAATCACAAAAGCACTAATTTTACAAATATCTCACAATTTAAAGCACTCAAAGACATTGTTATTGTCATCATACTGATTCACTGACATTGGAAAAAAACTGCCACCAAAAAGTACTCAAAGCTCGGTCAAGTTCAGCGGCAATATTCCTTATATAAGAGCCCCCACTTGAGGGTCTAATTCTGCTGGTCGTTTGAATGCGGCGTGATGAGTGATTATGTCTCTCCCCCTCGCCGTGACTCCAGGCCTGAGCGAGAGGCTGTTAACAGAAACGGCGTAAAGAGACCGCCTTTTTCAGGACCGAGGACATCACGTCCCTAACCCTAACCCTTTCTCAGGACGTCACGTCCCTAACCCTTTCTCAGGACGTCACGTCCCTAACCCTTTCTCAGGACGTCACGTCCCTAACCCTAACCCTTTCTCAGGACATCACGTCCCTAACCGTAACCCTTTCTCAGGACGTCATGTCCCTAACCCTTTCTCAGGACGTCACGTCCCTAACCCTTTCTCAGGACGTCACGTCCCTAACCCTTTCTCAGGACATCACGTCCCTAACCCTAACCCTTTCTCAGGACATCACGTCCCTAACCGTAACCCTTTCTCAGGACGTCACGTCCCTAACCCTTTCTCAGGACGTCACGTCCCTAACCCTTTCTCAGGACGTCACGTCCCTAACCCTTTCTCAGGACATCACGTCCCTAACCCTAACCCTTTCTCAGGACGTCACGTCCCTAACCGTAACCCTTTCTCAGGACGTCACGTCCCTAACCCTTTCTCAGGACGTCACGTCCCTAACCGTAACCCTTTCTCAGGACGTCACGTCCCTAACCCTTTCTCAGGACGTCACGTCCCTAACCCTTTCTCAGGACATCACGTCCCTAACCGTAACCCTTTCTCAGGACGTCACATGACACTCCATCACTGGAGCACTACGAAGTGGTACCTGTACCTGTGACAACACCCCCCCCAGACTGTGTACCTGCCCCTGCCCCTGCCCCCCCCCAGAATGTGTACCTGCCCCTGCCCCTCTCTCCTGCACACAGGTGTGTACCTGCCCCTGCCCCTCTCTTCTGCACACAGGTGTGTACCTGCCCCTGCCCCTCTCTCCTGCACACAGGTGTGTACCTGCCCCTGCCCCTCTCTCCTGCACACAGGTGTGTACCTGCTCCTGCTCCTGCCCCTCTCTCCTGCACACAGCTGTGTACCTGCCCCTGCCCCTCTCTCCTGCACACAGGTGTGTACCTGCCCCTGCCCTTCTCTCCTGCACACAGGTGTGTACCTGGCCCTGCTCCTGCCCCTCTCTCCTGCACACAGCTGTGTACCTGCCCCTGCTCCTGCCCCTCTCTCCTGCACACAGGTGTGTACGCATGCAAGACTTTAGTTTCGAGGGGTGGCACTAGTGTTGCCAAATTCAACACCAGCAAATCTCATAAAGCATTTGAAGGCGCATCACACGAAAGAGCATGATCGGTTCATCAAGGCAAAGGGGAACTGAGTTTTAAACGTTAGGTTCACAGAAGATCTGTGTTTATTCATTGACAAGCGAATTCAAACTGAATGTAGCTTTGTAGGGGAAAATTCACAGAACAACCTTAGTGAGTAGGCTGGCTCCTCCAAAACTCTCGACGATGTATGCTAAAAGTGTATCAATATATCCATATTAAAGTATGATATGTACCCTGTATAGTTTCAAGCTGATTAACTGCTAAATTGTGCTAGAATAGATAGGTAGCGCTGCCAAGTCAGCTGATGTTTTAGGAGGAGTTAAGATAAGGACAGTGTGGGTGATTGGCCACAATGATGTTTTAACTGTGTAAAAAATGGGTGTAAAAATGACAGTCCAGGTCCATGTTTTTGGTCCGGCTTTATGCACTTGTGCTAAATAAAGTCTGATTTTCCTGAAGAGCTTGCTGCCGTGGTGTCTTTTCCCTCATGAAGATGTTTTTCGACAAATTGAAGATTTGGACTCTGTCGTTTCCTAGACACGACAGCTTTCCACTATGCTGTATCTACATAAAAATAAACAGTAGTTAATAAAGTAGTTAATACATCATTGGACAAATGTTACATGGAATATTACAATACTGCTGTTTCCATTCTAAACCAGCAATCTGCAAACACTTGAATGCTAAAGTACTTTAAATATCAAATAATTTCTGTAGCTTTTGGGTCACTTATGGCTTATTATATAATGTTTCTTCATCCGTGTTTATTTGTTGATGCGCGAATTCAAACTATCGGCAAACTGAACATCGCTTTCCACTACGTGCTATCTACATAAAAATAAATGCAGCAATACATTATCACAAGGCTATTTATTGAATATCCAGCAATCCATCCATTATCTGAACCCGCTTATCCTGAACAGGGTCACAGGGGGGCTGGAGCCTATCCCAGCATACATTGGGCGAAAGGCAGGAATACACCCTGGGCAGGTCACCAGTCCATCGCAGGGCACACATGCCATTCACTCACACACTCATACCTACGGGCAATTTAGACTCTCCAATCAGCCTAACCTGCATGTCTTTGGACTGTGGAAGGAAACCAGAGTACCCGGAGGAAACCCACACAAACACGGGGAGAACATGCAAACTCCACACAGAGAGGCCCCGGCCGACGAGGATTCGAAACCAGGACCTCCTTGCTGTGAGGCGGCAGTGCTACCCACTGCACCAGCCGTGCCCCCCCCCTTAACTTACAATGTTGACATTTAACTATTAAAATGGCCCAAAATAAAGTTTGAAAATTACACACACACTCCCTCTCTCTCTCTCACACACACTCTCTCTCTCTCTCTCTCTCTCACTCTCTCTCTCTCTCTCTCTCTCTCTCTCTCTCTCACACACACACACACACACACACACACACAGGGGGAGCTCTGAGGACAGCAGGAGTGGTGATGAGATGCACGTCTCTGTGCGCTCGTGGCTGGCCATCGATTGCTCAGATTAATTCGCTGCCAGCTGTCCGGACATTCACTGACTGTTTACACAGATACACACACTCACACACACACACTCTCACTCACGCTCATACACACACACACACACACACACACACACACACACACACACTCTCACTCACTCACTCACACACACACACACACACACACACACTCACACTCACTCACTCACACACACACACACACACACACACACACACACACTCTCACTCACTCACTCACTCACACACACACACACACACACACACATGTCCTGACTGGTCTCATCCGAACACACAAACACAACAGGGTGACTGGTCTCATCTGAACACACAACCACAACAGGACGTCTGATCTGTCAGAATCTCAAGGTCACACGTTCTGTGCAGAAGAACCTTCCAATATCAATATCCAGCCCGGCTGGATCAGGTGACCCAGAGAACCACACCCCTTTTCCAAGCCACATCCTCCCGCCCGCGATTCTCACTAACCCCGCCCCCTCAGACCGGCGAGCCAATCATGCCACTCCATGTTAGCCGGCCAAACTCAGCTCTGGCAGGACTGGGAATTGAACCCCCGGTTATCGATGAGCAACCGTAAGGAACTGATGCTGCATCAAGGTCCACTACTTCAGCCGTGCACCACCGCAGCTCTAGAACAAGCCTTACCTGCAGGCTGAAAAGCACATAACACTGTACACCAAAACAAAGCACCCAAATCCATCCCACAGAATCAACAGAACAGAATCGCTCCACAATGCTGTTTTTCTCTCTTGTTCCACAGCTAAGCATTCAAATAATATCAGATAGAAATAAAAATAGCTCCACCCTTCAGCGAAACCTCCGCCAGACTCGAGCGTGTAAATGCTTTGCAGATATACATCAAACGCCCACAATTTGCATGGCTCACACTGCGTTTCACATCCACTCCTCCTGCTGTGCACAGATAATATTCAACAGGTGCATGAGATGAGAAACAGTGCGGGAATGTAATCCAGACCCTGAGAATGCACGTTTTACTCTGTTCAAACCTGTTCAAACAGGTGTGTGGGGGGATTAAATTGAGCCTTTGATTTTTTTATTTTGTTTCCCACTCAAAGCCAACTGCACTGCTCTCCGTCACCAGGAGTGACTGTTACACCAGCGTTCAGCTACGTTTGTGATCTTATACCTGACAGTAGGCTTGGCATCGGGTGGAAAAGCATTAAAGTAGTGTCACGTTCTTCCAGATTTCTTTCAGCTTCGTCTCTTTAAACAGAAAGGCCTGTAGAACCTGTACTTGCTGAATCTGTCGTTAGACGTTAAGGCCCTCTTCAACAAGTTAAATGCTGTTCTATACCTGCTCAAATAACCTCTGTATAGTACTACAATTTGTCTTCACTGAAAAAATACAGACCAGCTGAAATGTATATTTTATTGAATATAATTGTCTCATATTGTGTCATGTATCGGGGTACTCTGACTGAAACTGAGGTGACATTTCTTATGCCATCGTATGTTCATCACCAGGACGAGCTCCTGTAGCTGAGCAGGTGATGTCATTAAGGGCTCTTCACCATGGCACCGATCACTGAACAGACAACCAAGAAGAATCCTCCGTCTCCTGGAGGAAGAGAGCGTCCGTGGGCTTTTTCACCAGCCTCGCAGTGAGGAAACTGTGGTTGTTCTCTAAACACACTGATATCTCCTCCATAGAAGAGTCGGGAACCCGGGGTGCTGCTGATAGGAGCACAATGGGTTTACGCTCATTGTTGTTGAATTTTGTGCTTAATTTGGATTTTTCCACTTGACTGAACTCTTTAAATACTTTCCCTCCCTGACAGCTGAGTAGACATATTGTTTGTTTCAGTAACCACAGCCCCTGTCACACATGTGGAAATGCGGCCCACGCACTGACAAACATTTACAGTACATTAATGGCATTAGGCAGACGCTCTTATCCAGAGCGACGTACAACAAAGTGCAAAGTGCATACCCATAACCAGGGATAATTGCGCTGAAAGACCCTAGAGGGAAGTACTATTACAGTACAAACATATGGACCAGGGCCTATTTGATCATCAGATTTTAAAAATTGTTATTATTATTTTTTTTAAACAATACCGCACCACGCAAATGTATGAATAAAAAGCAAAGGTATGAATAAAAAGCAAAGGTATCATCTTAATGACACAAGTAAATAATACAAGTAAAGACAACAGACATTACAGAGTTTCCTTTTTTATTCAGTAACTACCATAATGAAAGTTTAACTCTGTCCTGTCACAATGCATTCTGTCAGCATGGTGTCCAGTGTTTGCTGTGATATTTCACCACATGAGTTTGACATCCGGGTTGTATTAGCACACTATTTTATGCAACTAGGGTTTTGGACATTCTAATGCTATGTTGGCATACTAAATAATAAACTAGTGTGTGATTTTGGATGCAGTCCTTCTCTTTGATATAGCGGCCAAGCATATTAAGGCATCTGACTGGGACATCATGTGAAAAAATGTCATCTGTCATGACTGATTGTTTTTTATTAGGACAGCACCTTCTGTGAATACACCAAATACACAGCCTGTATTTCAGCATTAAATGCGGTTTTAAATTCCCAAATTATTTTAAATGCCTATTTTAATTTATCACAGTGTGTGCCTGTGTGTGTGTGTGTGTGTGAATGCGTATAAGTGTGCATGTGTGTGCCTGTGTGTGCGTGCGTGTGAGCGTGTGCGTGCGCATACGTCTGGGTGGGCATGTGCGTGTGAGTCTGAGTGCACGCGTGTGTGTGTGTGCGTGTGTGCGTGTGCGTGTGAGTCTGAGTGCACGCGTGTGTGTGTGCGCGTGCGTGTGTGTGTGTATGTGTGTGTGTGTGTGTGCGTGCGTGTGCGTGTGCGTGTGCGTGTGCGTGTGCTTGTGCGTGCGTGTGCGTGTGTGTGTGTGCGTGCGTGTGCGTGTGTGTGTGTACGTGCGTGTGCGCGCGTGTGTGTGCCTGCGTGTGTGCGCGTGTGTGTGCCTGCGTGTGTGTGAGTGCGTGCCTGCGTGTGCGTGTGTGTGGGGGTGCGTGTGCGTGTGCGAGTGTGAGTGTGTGTGCATGTGGGTCGTTTGCACATCACAGAAAGCCTCTGTTTCTCGTTCTTTGTGCTAAACTGCAGAATGAAAGGACAGGTATTGGGCATCTTCATTTCCATGAGAATATATTTGCTTGATGTCTTATTCTCTTTCATTCTTCCTGCAGCTACAGAATCATTTTAAAATCGTTTTTTCATTTAATTACAAAGCGGGAGAACACATCCCATCCAGTGAGCTCTTCTGTTTGCTGTTGAAGGCCTTCGACAGAACACACATGAGATATTTCAGTGTTGGTTATCAATGTAAACAGAATAACAGAATGAATATTACACCTGCAATTAGAGTCTGCCAGACGGCACAACACACGGCTGTCTGACAGTCGGATTTACATTTCTTTTAAGATTTGACACAAAAGGAATTAAGGATCACTGGAGGATTTGTCGTACATCTCCCTGATCTGAGCCTAAAGCATTCCAACACACAATCTCATAGAATATGAAAATTTATTTGCAATTCAGTATTGAACCTAACACCAGTCACATCATTCTTAACTGCCCTGGTTGTGTTTAAGTGGGGATTTACATGGTGAATTGGGAAATAAATCCCTGTAGATTGACACTTTACAAATGAGCTAATCTCAGAGAGAAACCGCACTGTTACAGAGAGGATATCACTGGACTGAAATGAGCTAATCTCAGAGAGAAACCGCACTGTTACAGAGAGAATATCACTGCACTGAAATGAGCTAATCTCAGAGAGAAACCACACTGTTACAGAAAGGATATCACTGGACTGAAATGACTCCTGCACTATTGGACTGTCAACTTCTTTCATTTCAAAATCCACTCATTAAAGGTCCATCCTCACCATAACTATAACCATAATGATATGATCATCCTCAGTGATGAACCATAACTATAACCATAATGATGTGAACATCCTCAGTGATTAACCATCACTATAACCATAATGATGTGAACATCCTCAGTGATTAACCATAATGTTCTGTAAATAGCCTCTCGGCGATGTCCTCTGCCATTTTGAACACGATGCCCTGTGAGTTCGGATTGAATTTTAAAGTCTGAATTATGCCTGTGGCTGGAAGGTATTCTCGGGGGAATGAATGGGTTTGTGAGCCTGTAGTGTATTTCTGTCCTGTGTTACCTGAGGCCAGACAGCCCCTGAATTATCATTACCTGCATAAAAAAACAGTTTATAAAAAAAGGGTTAATGTAATATCACTCTCTTCTAGTTTCCATATCACATTAACCCCACAATCCCCTTGGCTCACTCCATCCCAGCCTCAGGGAGAGGATCTCAAATGAGACACTTTTACAATCACAGCTAATCATCTATAGTCAAGCGCTGGACTCAACTTTCTGATTCAGTTCAGAGAAAAATAGTTTCATTTTTTTGTTGCAGAACACTGAGTGAGTCACTGTTGATTCATGTTCTTTTTCCGCAAAACAAACATGGAGTCCATTTCTCATGACACCAGGGCCGTTTTGTGTCTTCTGCCAGCTTTTAAAACAAAATTTTCCATCCACAAAAAAAACCAAAACAAAAAAAAACAAAAAGGACAAAACAATAATCAAAGAAACAAGGGTAAAAAAAAAGAGGCTTTGGTGAGCCGGCATTAGAGAACTGCAGTGAGGCGGGTCAGGGTGTGGGAATAACATGGCACTCAGGAGGTCAGAGGTCGGAGGTCAGAGGGGAGAGCGGCTCACTAATACCGCCATTCTGGCTCAAGTACAGACACCACACATTCTGCTTCATTCATAGCTGACCTTTATATTACAAAGGCAAGGTACAGTATATGTTTGCATTTTTAAATATTATTCCATATATTATTTAACCTTTCTTTAACCCGGTAGGCTGACTATGAAATCATTTTTGGATTTCATAGTCAGGAATACAGTGGAATGCAGGAGAATGTGTAGCCAATGAGAAGTAGGGGTAATTATGATTGCGTAGCCAATGAGAAGTAGGGGTGATTATGATTGCATAGCCAATGAGAAGTAGGGGTGATTATGATTGCGTAGCCAATGAGAAGTAGGGGTGATTATGATTACATAGCCAATGAGAAGTAGGGGTGATTATGATTGCATAGCCAATGAGAAGTAGGGGTAATTATGATTGCATAGCCAATGAGAAGTAGGGGTGATTATGATTACATAGCCAATGAGAAGTAGGGGTGATTATGATTGCATAGCC
>NC_083768.1:310689-313189 GCF_963514075.1 Conger conger | reverse complement strand
TGCTGTTTTAGCTCATTCAGACTCTGCTGTTTTAGCTCATTCAGACGCTGCTGCTGTTTTAGCTCATTCAGACGCTGCTGCTGTTTTAGCTCATTCAGACTCTGCTGTTTTAGCTCATTCAGACTCTGCTGCTGTTTTAGCTCATTCAGACGCTGCTGCTGTTTTAGCTCATTCAGACTCTGCTGTTTTAGCTCATTCAGACTCTGCTGTTTTAGCTCATTCAGATGCTGCTGTTTTAGCTCATTCAGACGCTGCTGTTTTAGCTCATTCAGACGCTGCTGCTGTTTTAGCTCATTCAGACTCTGCTGCTGTTTTAGCTCATTCAGACTCTGCTGCTGTTTTAGCTCATTCAGACGCTGCTGCTGTTTTAGCTCATTCAGACTCTGCTGCTTTAGCTCATTCAGACGCTGCTGCTGTTTTAGCTCATTCAAACTCTGCTGTTTTAGCTCATTCAGACTCTGCTGCTGTTTTAGCTCATTCAGACTCTGCTGTTTTAGCTCATTCAGATGCTGCTGTTTTAGCTCATTCAGACTCTGCTGCTGTTTTAGCTCATTCAGACTCTGCTGCTTTAGCTCATTCAGACTCTGCTGTTTTAGCTCATTCAGACTCTGCTGCTGTTTTAGCTCATTGAGACTGCTGTTTTAGCTCATTCAGATGCTGCTGTTTTAGCTCATTGAGATGCTGATGCTGCTTTAGCTCATTCAAACTCTGCTGTTTTAGCTCATTCAGACGCTGCTGCTGCTTTAGCTCATTCAGACTCTACTGCTGTTTTAGCTCATTCAGACGCTGCTGTTTCAGCTCATTCAGACTCTGCTGCTGTTTGAGCTCATTCAGACGCTGCTGCTGTTTTAGCTCATTCAGACTCTGCTGCTTTAGCTCATTCAGACGCTGCTGCTGTTTTAGCTCATTCAAACTCTGCTGTTTTAGCTCATTCAGACTCTGCTGCTGTTTTAGCTCATTCAGACTCTGCTGTTTTAGCTCATTCAGACGCTGCTGCTGTTTTAGCTCATTCAGACTCTGCTGCTGTTTTAGCTCATTCAGACTCTCCTGCTGTTTTAGCTCATTCAAACTCTGCTGTTTTAGCTCATTCAGACGCTGCTGCTGTTTTAGCTCATTCAGACTCTGCTGCTGTTTTAGCTCATTCAAACTCTGCTGTTTTAGCTCATTCAGACTCTGCTGCTGTTTTAGCTCATTCAGACTCTGCTGCTGTTTTAGCTCATTCAAACTCTGCTGTTTTAGCTCATTCAGACTCTGCTGCTGTTTTAGCTCATTCAGACTCTGCTGTTTTAGCTCATTCAGACGCTGCTGCTGTTTTAGCTCATTCAGACTCTGCTGTTTTAGCTCATTCAGACGCTGCTGCTGTTTTAGCTCATTCAGACGCTGCTGCTGTTTTAGCTCATTCAGACTCTGCTGTTTTAGCTCATTCAGACTCTGCTGCTGTTTTAGCTCATTCAGACGCTGCTGCTGTTTTAGCTCATTCAGACTCTGCTGTTTTAGCTCATTCAGACTCTGCTGTTTTAGCTCATTCAGATGCTGCTGTTTTAGCTCATTCAGACGCTGCTGTTTTAGCTCATTCAGACGCTGCTGCTGTTTTAGCTCATTCAGACTCTGCTGCTGTTTTAGCTCATTCAGACTCTGCTGCTGTTTTAGCTCATTCAGACGCTGCTGCTGTTTTAGCTCATTCAGACTCTGCTGCTTTAGCTCATTCAGACGCTGCTGCTGTTTTAGCTCATTCAAACTCTGCTGTTTTAGCTCATTCAGACTCTGCTGCTGTTTCAGCTCATTCAGACTCTGCTGTTTTAGCTCATTCAGATGCTGCTGTTTTAGCTCATTCAGACTCTGCTGCTGTTTTAGCTCATTCAGACTCTGCTGCTTTAGCTCATTCAGACTCTGCTGTTTTAGCTCATTCAGACTCTGCTGCTGTTTTAGCTCATTGAGACTGCTGTTTTAGCTCATTCAGACTCTGCTGCTGCTTTAGCTCATTCAGATGCTGCTGTTTTAGCTCATTGAGATGCTGATGCTGCTTTAGCTCATTCAAACTCTGCTGTTTTAGCTCATTCAGACGCTGCTGCTGCTTTAGCTCATTCAGACTCTACTGCTGTTTTAGCTCATTCAGACGCTGCTGTTTCAGCTCATTCAGACGCTGCTGCTTTAGCTCATTCAGACGCTGCTGCTGTTTTAGCTCATTCAGACTCTACTGCTGTTTTAGCTCATTCAGACTCTGCTGCTGCTTTAGCTCATTCAGACGCTGCTGCTTTAGCTCATTCAGACGTTGCTGCTGTTTTAGCTCATTCAGACTCTGCTGTTTTAGCTCATTCAGACTCTGCTGTTTTAGCTCATTCAGACTCTGCTGTTTTAGCTCATTCAGACGCTGCTGCTGTTTTAGCTCATTCAGACTCTGCTGCTGCTTTAGCTCATTCAGACTCTGCTGCTGTTTTAGCTCATTCAGACGCTGCTGCTGTTTTAGCTCATTCAGACTCTGCTGTTTTAGCTCATTCAG
>NC_083768.1:290689-303189 GCF_963514075.1 Conger conger | reverse complement strand
AGGAGACATGGTGGCTGGATCTATATGTTTCTCATGGTGTAGCACAGAGGAGACATGGTGGCTGGATCTATATGTTTCTCATGGTGTAGCACAGAGGAGACATCATGGCTGGATCTATATGTTTCTCATGGTGTAGCACAGAGGAGACATCATGGCTGGATCTATATGTTTCTCATGGTGTAGCACAGAGGAGACCTGGATCTATATGTTTCTCATGGTGTAGCACAGAGGAGACATGGTGGCTGGATCTATATGTTTCTCATGGTGTAGCACAGAGGAGACATCATGGCTGGATCTATATGTTTTTCATGGTGTAGCACAGAGGAGACATCATGGCTGGATCTATATGTTTCTCATGGTGTAGCACAGAGGAGACATGGTGGCTGGATCTATATGTTTTTCATGGTGTAGCACAGAGGAGACATGGTGGCTGGATCTATATGTTTTTCATGGTGTAGCACAGAGGAGACATCATGGCTGGATCTATATGTTTCTCATGGTGTAACACAGAGGAGACATCGTGTGCTGCACAGTGTGACTCAGAGCAGGGTATTTTATTCATATTTTTTGCTGATGAAAAGAGAATACCATATCTATATCTGAGCTTTTGCAGGTGTACACACCTGGCCCGCCTCAAATTTAGGTGTCCTTGATTTCACTTTGCCAAAATACAGCCAGCTCACTGTTTATCTTCTCCTGCAGAATGGAAACAGGGCTGCTCCTTCTCATCTCAGGTGACCCTCACCTTTCCTAACCTGCTGCATGTAATCAAACCCATTTACTACTGACTGAACAACATCCTCAATCTACCGCCTGCACTAGCAATTACCATAATATCCTATCAGTATTAGATGACAATCCCTGCAGACTGTGACTGAGGACTGAGGGCTGGGGGCTGGGGGCTGGGGGCTGTGACAGTCTGTTGTTTTCTGTAGCAGTCACTCTGGATATCTGCTAAATAATAAAATGTAGAATACAGTTAAAAAACATTGTCTCACAGGCCAGCATGTATTTGCGTTCACATCCCACATCCATCCATCACCCTCAGATATACATGATGGCTGTGTGGAGACTGGGCATCCCTCTCCCCTCCCCCTCTCCCCTGTGACTCAGTGTAAACACTCATGCTGTCACGCCTGTCAAACCAGGGTCCTAAAAAGGGCATATGGACACATGCGCAGACTGTACGCAGAGACAGAGACTCAATGAAAGCTGTCTCTCAGTCCACTGAGAGAAGTTTGAGAAAGCCCAGGTCAGACACAGTTTCACTATCACATGTATAATGTGAACATCACATTACATTACATTAATAGCATTTGGCAGACGCTCTTATCCAGAGCGACGTACAACAAAGTGCATACCCATAACCAGGGATAAGTGCGCTTAAAGACCCTAGAGGGAAGCACGTTTTCAACTGCTACCTGTACAACAACGATAAGGACTAGGGCCTATTTGATCATGAGATTTTATTTATTTATTCTTTTTTAAACAATAAAACCGCAACACGCAAAAATAAACTGCTTACCTAGCCAAACAAAACTTGCAAAGTAAATAACAGAAGACAACAGTGATTTTTTGGAGGTGAGCTGGGGCAGATCCCTTAACTGCTTGGAAGGCTAGCACCAATGTTTTTTATGGCATCCAGTGGAGGGACGTGAGCAGGGTGAAGGGATGGAACCAACCAATCAGCTTCAATCTGCTCACCATCACAGAATCAGATACAACCCCAACCAACCAATCACCTTCAATCTGCTTGCCATCAGAGAATCACATACTACCCCAACCAAACAATCAGCCAGTGATCCGTCATTGAGCTTCATCTGTTACAGCACGACACGTAAAGTGCACAGACATTTTACTCCTTTCAGTGACTCTGCCAATAATCAGTCAGGCAGACATTTTATCTGTTAGTCAATAAACAAATCAATCATCAGTCAAAATATGATCTGCTTAGCTAAATGGGATTAGTACAGCATTCTGTGCAAAGTGTGGTTAATATACTTGTTTTCTCAACTTTGCCAACAATCATATTTTTAATATTTTATCACTGGGTCCATCAATAAATCACAAACCAGGCAATCAATCTATCAGTCAGTTATATTAAATGTAATAAATGTGTTGGCACAGCTGCACACACACCAGCTCAGACACTGCGCACAGCCTCATACAAACAAAGCCACAAGCTCTCCTGAGACTGTGTGACCTTTGGAGGACTCAATGGCCTTCTCTGCCTTTCAAGTCATAAAACTATCAGAGGGAGAGAGTGATCCTATTACTCTCCCACATATTACAGTAACAGTCCAGGGCGTTTTAAAGCAGATGGTCTGATTATGCACCCGTTTATGATGCTATGCAAGCGAGGCAGAGAGGCTCACATATTTCTTTCTCCGTCTGCCAGGAAAAGTGTCAGATATCGCCCCCGTCAAGGTAACAATTCGTCTGTCCCATCTTGAGAGAGGAATGATTACCTGGCAACAGTCTACCGCCATCTGTGACTCCCCAAAACCAATTTACCGTTCAGAGACTGGGGCACGTCCCAAACCCCCGAGCGGAAGCCCATGGGCCAACCGTCACCCATCACCATGGATACGCCCTGCTGCAACTCACACGGTGTAACACACAGCCTACGCCCTGCTCCCACTCACACTGTGTAACACAGCCTACATCCTGCTCCCACTCACACTGTGTAACACACAGCCTACGCCCTGCTCCAACTCACACCATGTAACACACAGCCCACGCCCTGCTCCAACTCACACTGTGTAACACAGCCTACGCCCTGCTCTAACTCACACTGTGTAACACACAGCCTATGCCCTGCTCCCACTCACACTGTGTAACACAGCCTACGCCCTGCTCCCAATCACACTGTGTAACACACAGCCTACGCCCTGCTGCAACTCCACCGTGTAACACACAGCCTATGCCCTGCTCGAACTCACACTGTGTAGCACACAGCCTACGCCCTGCTCCCAATCACACTGTGTAACACACAGCCTACGCCCTGCTCCCAATCACACTGTGTAACACACAGCCTACGCCCTGCTCCCAATCACACTGTGTAACACAGCCTACGCCCTGCTCTAACTCACACTGTGTAACACACAGCCTATGCCCTGCTCCCACTCACACTGTGTAACACACAGCCTACGCCCTGCTCCCACTCACACTGTGTAACACACAGCCTACGCCCTGCTGCAACTCACACTGTGTAACACACAGCCTACGCCCTGCTCCCAATCACACTGTGTAACACACAGCCTACGCCCTGCTTTGACTCACACCGTGTAACACACAGCCTACGCCCTGCTCCCAATCACACTGTGTAACACACAGCCTACGCCCTGCTCCCAATCACACTGTGTAACACACAGCCTACGCCCTGCTTCGACTCACACTGTATAACACATGGCAGTGCATTGTAAATTAATTTACATTAGATTTTCACAAAGTTAATGAAATAGAAGCCAAGTTTTTCATACTTTTAGCTTTTTTTTAAATGAAATGCTGCTGAATCAGACAGTCCTATTTGCGTCACTGACACCTTATATTGGGTGAGAAAGCTGAGAGAGATTACAGCATTATGTAAAAATAGCCGTTGATTCTTTATTTGATTTCATGTGCTGTGAAATCTTCTGCCATCCGATATCTGTCATTTTCACTCCCCTGTTCTTTCACTCCCCTCTCGGGCTGCAGGCCTGCCACTTCCTGCCAGAAGAAAGCGTTCGATCACTCAAATCATCCTGACATCATAAAAAGCCTGTGTGCAGCAGTTTGATCAGGGTAAGCCACCCACTCCCATCCATCACACTTAACCCCGCACAAGTCCCTCTGTGAGCGGCGTACATACACACTGCCTCTCAACACAGCGGCTGGACTGAAAACTGACTTTACCCCAATTTAGGACGTCATCGTTCGCTTTTGTAAATCTTTTCATGGATACCAAGGACATAGTGCTCCTTTCAACTTTGGGCAGACCACAAACAGGACATTTTACTTTAGGTTGAACAATAACAGTACCACCCAATACCACCCCCCCAACCCCCATCCCGAATCTACACCCATGATGGATAGACAGCTGAAATAGAAATAGAGAGCAGCTCCTTTAAGAATTACTTTGCAACTCCTGCCCTGTTTTCATGCTTTGCCTCATACAGACAGGCAAAGAGCAGAGAGGGTAAAAGCCCCTCTCATGCAGGAGACTGTGCTTCCAGCCTCAGCTCACACTGCGTATCAAAAGCTCCACTTTTTTGTTATCAGCCTTTGATTGCTCTGCATTCAGCATTCTGAGTACCATTGATGAAAATAAGGTTGTATGAATTATTGGAACGGCCGCAATTCTGTAACACTTTTTACAGCCACACTGGTTTGAAATCAGGGATGGATGGACTGTTCATCTTCGCCTGTATCCTCCCCGTCTGTTTATCAGATGGAGCTGCAGCCAATCCTGACCAATCATGTCTCACCCCAGGGTCACATGTTCTCAGCTTGCCGTCGAAGGCCTGGTTTCCCTTCTGTGATGTCATAAAAGCCTGTGCCCTGCAGATCTGTGGCGCAGACGCTAACGGCTGAGGTGCTAATTATCGACCGGTGGCCATTTTAGAGGTTAGCATGTCAGGAGGCAATATGGTGGGAAAGCCATTTCAAACATGTCTCTCCATCTGGAACCTGTTTGATCAGCAGGCAGGAAACTGGTCTTGAGATTCCAGACACATACATGGAAAAACATGTGAGAGACATCTGAGGAAACCCCCCTGCTCTGTACGTTTGTGTGAGTTGAGGGGGAAACACATCTGAACGCAAGGAACTGCACAGTGAGCATGACCTGAACACCAGATCCCAGTGTGTTTATCACACCATGTTAAATGTGCCCCAGTGTGTTTATCACCATGTTAAATGTGCTCCAGTGTGTTTATCACACCATGTTAAATGTGCCCCAGTGTGTTTATCACCATGTTAAATGTGCTCCAGTGTGTTTATCACCATGTTAAATGTGCTCCAGTGTGTTTATCACCATGTTAAATGTGCTCCAGTGTGTTTATCACACCATGTTAAATGTGCCCCAGTGTGTTTATCACCATGTTAAATGTGCTCCAGTGTGTTTATCACACCATGTTAAATGTGCCCCAGTGTGTTTATCACCATGTTAAATGTGCTCCAGTGTGTTTATCACCATGTTAAATGTGCTCCAGTGTGTTTATCACCATGTTAAATGTGCCCCAGTGTGTTTATCACACCATGTTAAATGTGCCCCAGTGTGTTTATCACCATGTTAAATGTGCTCCAGTGTGTTTATCACACCATGTTAAATGTGCTCCAGTGTGTTTATCACCATGTTAAATGTGCCCCAGTGTGTTTATCACATGTTAAATGTGCTCCAGTGTGTTTATCACCATGTTAAATGTGCTCCAGTGTGTTTATCACACCATGTTAAATGTGCCCCAGTGTGTTTATCACCATGTTAAATGTGCCCCAGTGTGTTTATCACCATGTTAAATGTGCCCCAGTGTGTTTATCACCATGTTAAATGTGCTCCAGTCTGTTTATCACCATGTTAAATGTGCTCCAGTGTGTTTATCACCATGTTAAATGTGCCCCAGTGTGTTTATCACCATGTTAAATGTGCTCCAGTGTGTTTATCACCATGTTAAATGTGCTCCAGTGTGTTTATCACACCAGGTTAAATGTGCTCCAGTGTGTTTATCACCATGTTAAATGTGCCCCAGTGTGTTTATCACCATGTTAAATGTGCCCCAGTCTGTTTATCACCATGTTAAATGTGCTCCAGTGTGTTTATCACCATGTTAAATGTGCTCCAGTGTGTTTATCACACCATGTTAAATGTGCTCCAGTGTGTTTATCACACCATGTTAAATGTGCTCCAGTGTGTTTATCACCATGTTAAATGTGCTCCAGTGTGTTTATCACCATGTTAAATGTGCTCCAGTGTGTTTATCACCATGTTAAATGTGCTCCAGTGTGTTTATCACCATGTTAAATGTGCCCCAGTGTGTTTATCAGCATGTTAAATGTTCTCCAGTGTGTTTATCACACCATGTTAAATCTCTAGCCCCAGTGAGATGTCTCAAGTTAAATGCACTTGCTGCAAGTCACTTTTGCTAAAAGCATCTGCCAAATAACGACATGGCAGAACGTTACATAAGAACCACACAGCGGACACAAAACAAAATGTTACACATGAAATGAAAATAAATCTGACATTTTGAATCTCTGGGACCACAGCAGCCATCAACAAGATCTTGTAAAATTTGGCAGTTCTCACCGTACAAAATCTCTCCAGAAAGAGCCAGCAGAGACAGTGGTGGAGGTTCATATGACCCCCAGTCAACCCCTCTGTTCTTCCAGAGGACAGGAGGGGAGTAGGTTTCATCTGGAGAGGGAGAGAGGGCGGGAGAGAGTGTAGAGTTAAAATATCACATTAATATTGTGAGTGTTAGCCACAATCAGATTTTTTTGAATGAACAGCACAACAAGAGAGAGGGTCTCATTCATTATCTATTGTTTCAATATCTTTAACTTTCAATGGCTTTAATTGGTTTTTAGGGTTATGTAAGAATATTTTAGACTTAACATATAGGCTGCTACGTTCTCTTTCATATCAGTCTGTTTAATATCATTTAAATATCTGTTGATTTATTCCATTCTCAAATCAGAATTTTTGAAACACAGCATCAACAGTTTTCTGAAGTTGCAGTGAAAATGATTAAAACACTCAGTGGCCTTTCCCTGGCGTAGAATGAAGCGATCGGTTCAGAGGAAACAAATGAGAGAAAACAATAAATGGACAAAATGGTCACTTGTGTCAGGCATACACTTGCATACCTTCTGTAGAACTCAAGTGTTTTTGGTGGCAAATAAACAAACATGGAGACAGATATACAGTATTGCCACTCACAAGCAATAAAAAAAAAATACAATAATGTTTAAATAATGGTTGCTGTATTACTTGAATGATCAACAAATAAGTTTGGTGACCATGGGTGAACTTGTGTCTATGGGAGACATGGCAGCCAACCTGAACACTGCCTCCAGCCTCTAGCCTCTAGCCTCCAGCCTGAAGACTGGACACTGCCTCCAGTCTGAACACTGCCTCCAACCTGAACACTGCACACTGCCTCCAGTCTGAACACTGCCTCCAACCTGAAGACTGGACACTGCCTCCAGTCTGAACACTGAACACTGCCTCCAGCCTCTAGCCTCTAGCCTCCAGCCTGAATACTGAACACTGCTTCCAGTCTGAAAACTGCCTCCAACCTGAACACTGCACACTGCCTCCAGTCTGAAAACTGCCTCCAGTCTGAACACTGAACACTGCCTCCAGTCTAAACACTGAACACTGCCTCCAGCCTGAACACTGGTCCATCCCCCTTCTCCTGTCCAGATGTTCCCGGTGATCCCACACGAGTCTCTCACTGCATTCCAGCCCAGCAGCAGTAACCTGGCTTAGGCATCGAATAACACAGAGGGGTACACACACACACACACACACACACACACACAGACACAAAGAACACACACACACACACACACACACACACACACACACACAAAGAACACACACACATGTACACACACACACACACACACACACACACAGAACACACACATACGCACACACACACACACAAAGAACACACATGCACACACACACGCACACGCATACGCACACATGCACACGCACACACTCACACACACTCAAACATGCAAGCACACAAACGCACACGGACGCACGCACACATGTACTCACACACACACACACACACACTGCAATCTGCGTCAGAACCCACGCGTGAGCAGGGTGTGAAAGTGTCCTAATGCTAATTCAGGAAATCATTCTATTCACGGAAGATCTTTTCTGTGTATTGGTACAGTTTGTTTATTGGCCCAAACAAGGCACGATTTTCAGGAAAAATAAGATAAATACCAACATTCTTACATCATATTATCATACTATTTATATGAGAATATGCTATTCTTATGTAAGTATGACCAGAAGTAAAATCTGTATTATCTATTATAAAACAGACTGATATGAACTTACTATGAAAGATATGAAAGAGAACGAAGTAGCCTATATATTAAAAATAGTCTAAAATATTCTTACATATCCCTAAAAACCAATTAAAGCAATAGAAAGTTAATTAAAGATATTGAGACGAGAGATAATGAAAGAGACCCTCTCTCATGTTGTGCTGTTCATTATAAAATCTGATTGTGGCTCAGACACTCACGATATTAATGTGATATTTTAACTCTAGACTGTTGGAGAATGTATTCTTTTTTTCCCACAGCAACCCTGCAGAACGGTTCAAGGTTACACACAGAAATAATGTTGCAGAAAATTGAGAGATGTGTCCTTTGGGAGGAACATGTTGATTCTGAATAAAGTGGGTTAGTAAGGCTTCACTCTCAGTGGGCCTGGCGGTTCTGGGGGGGCGGTTCTGTAATGTAATGCTAGTCTACCGCTACACCAGAATTTACACCCCCGACGTGTAGGTGTAAGTATGGAGTAGTTACTAAGCTCACCGTATAAACACATGTGCGTGGTGCAGTAATGCATACACACTGATTGAACTGATAGTAAACGCTTGCGTTATAACTAGCCTACATTGCAGCTGGTGCAACCGACCCCTGGTGCCTTCGGATTGGGGGGGGGGGCTCAGGGGAGAGTTTTTTGCAGAAATTTCCTCATAAGGAGAGGCATCCCCCTGGGGAGGAGTTGGGCATCCCCCTGGGGAGGAATTGGGAAGAAGCTGGAAGATACCGGCTGGTGAGGCTGTTTCATCGGGGGGGGAGGGTATGGACCATCTGGCCCCCTTCCTCACACCAGGGGCATCGGGGGGGGGGGGGGGGGGGGGGGTGATTTACAGCGCTAAAGTTCAGATCGATTTCCTCCCCCTGCTGTCCCTGCCTCCTCAGGCGTGTGTGTGTCTGAGGAAACGTGTGCTTAGCATGTGCAGAAGGCACATACGTGTGCATCACAAGGTGAGGGTCAACCTCATTTCCATTCCAGTCAATTAGGGAAATGAATTGAAATGAATTTAATTAACTAAAAAAATCACCATAGAACACGTGCAGTCCTAAATTCATTACTCCAATTTAAACTGAACATAAATGGAATTGACCCCAAACCCTTGTGTGCTATGCATGTAGAAGAGGTGTGTGTGTGTGCGTGTGTGTAGAAGAGGTGTGTGTGTGTGTGTGTGTGTGTGCATAGGAGAGGTGTGTATGTATGTGAGTGTGTGTGTGTGTGTGTATATATAATCATCACCCAGGAATCAAATTCTATTCTATTCTATTCCATAAAGCAGACATGTGTCATAATGGTTTATATTCAGTCAGTAGTTCTGCTACAGACGATTGTGCTTTTACTGAAGAGCAGAGAAAAGTGTGTTCAGCACAGCACACAGGACAGAAACAGCATACAGCCTGTGTCTGTAGTCCAGAGACACAGGACACAAGCAGATAACAATCACATCAGAAACATGGTATTTCCCATACATTTCGAAGAAAAACATATGAAAGCATATGGTAGATGTTTAATTGAAACAGAAATGCGCAGTTTGTTGTGGACGGCAGGATGGGACAGCTGTGCAGACAGCAGGGGACAGACGTGTGTCTTTATTTTGACCTTTACGTGACCCTGAGGGGCATCTCAGCCTCAGCAGTCTGCTGCTTCAGGGCTGAATTCATTCTGTTTAAAAGCGGCTTCTGCCCTTTCTCTCCCGGCCATAATTGGCCATTCATCTCAAACTGTGATTCTGACACCTGCCTAATTATTTAATCAAGTGACTGATTTGAACAGTTATGAGTATAAGTGACTGGTGTTCGTAACTTCAGTCAGGCAGAGGAACAAATAAGAGTAAGACCATGATTAAGTCACCTGTAAAAAATAGATCAATAGATAATTGCATTTAGATTTTCTCGACACGAGACACTTTACAGAGATGAGGGGGAGACTCTGTGCAGCACCATCTGGGTGATGCAACGACAGCCATTTTGCACCAGAACGCTCACCACACACCAGCTGAAGAGAGGATGGAGAGAATAGTGATTGAGGCAATTAAATCAGGGTATGATTAGGTGGCGGACTGAAAGAACCAGGGTTGGGAGTTTAGCCAGGGCACTGGGGAACCCCCTGCTCTTTGTGCAGAGTGTCATGGGATCTTTAATGACGACAGTGAGTCAGTGTCCCCATCACTGTGCTGGGGCATTGGGTGTTATGACCAGAGGATTGCCCTCTACTGGCCCACCAACACCACTCCCATCCGTGCTAACCATACCCACATCCGCTTAGCCTCAGCCACTCAGCATGAGCAGAATGCATGATGGGATGGCTACTGGCAAAAGCAAACAACATTCCATGATTAAAGAAACAATTGTATGGCTATCCCCATAAGACTAGGCTTCCTTCTTGAACAAGTAAAGGTGTGAAATATCCGTAATGTTTACAGGGCTCACCAATTGAAGCTTACAAGCTGGGTCAAGTCCAATGGGCCTCTTCAGTCTGGAAGTAACTCCTGTTATGTTCCCTGCTAGGGACAGGAAACTATAACAAATTACTAAATAAAGCAAGGGCAAGAAAACGGCAGACAACGGAGGATAACATTAAAAAAATAATCAATTTATTATAATTACAAAAAAAACATAAGTATTCAAAACGAAAGATCAAAAGAAGCCAGAAGGCCGCAACGAAGCCACCCAATTTTCCAGGCCTGTTCCGAGCCTCTCACTCTGAGAGAGGCAGGAGAACGTGGGTGAGCGCGAAGCGTGGCGTGTCAGCTGCGACGAAGCCACGAACCAGAAACGAAGTTCCCCCCCCAAAGTGAGCCAACCACCTGGAGTGACGCAAGCCGGCACCTTTTATAGGGCCGGCCCCCCCAATCAGGCTCAAACAGCAATTAAGCCTCCTGCTGGACTGTCTGAAAACACAGAAAGACAAAATGACAGCACAGCAAGAATACATAATTGCATAATGTAACACTCCTCACAAAACACAGAACCAAACAAGTCATTTAAAAAATCACTTCAATTCATCTATATTTTTGGCTACCTGGACTCAGTGAAAAAGACCATGATGTTGTTTTCATATTTAATTTCAAATTTATTATTAATGGATAACCCCTAGAGATGAGCCATCTCGTTTTCGAGGGGGTCCAACACAGAACAATACAATACAATAGTACAGTGCAACAAACACAGTCACGTACACCATACATACACAGAGGCTCTCATTTACCGATCCAGCCCACACATCGTTCCCATAAACCCTCAATACCACATGAAATAAGTAGGAAGTAGGTACAACAGAATGTGTCGATGACAATGATAGTAGTAGTAATAATAATAATAATGGTAATAATGATGATAATAATAATAGTAACAAAATAACCAACAAGCAAATACAGTGATGCAATGGTAAAGGAGCAGGAAGACAGTAGCATTAGAAGCAACAACATGATGTTTTAAGAAAGGGTAATAATGAGTTCTTAAATATAATTGTTCTGATGTTGACGGGTAGATTGTTCCAGTCGGAGGGAGCTTTGAATTTGAAGGCGCGTCTGCCAATTTCTTTCTTGGTTTTGGGAACAGAGAACAAAGGTTGCTGTATATATATATATATATGTGGTACTAGATAATGCTTTAGGTAAGAGGGATAGTTAAAGTGGATGCATTTGAAAATGCATTGAAGCAAATGGTAATGTCTTCGAGCATTGAGGGGTAACCAGTTCAGAGTTTCATACATAGAGCAATGATGAGTTTGATAGGGACACCTTAGAATAAATCGACAGAGACTATTGTAAATAACATTGAGGGGTTGAAGATGTGTTTCAAAGGTGTTCTGATAAACAATGTCAGCATAATCCAATATTGGCAATAACAACTGTGTAACGATTCTGTTTCTCATCTGAAAAGTAAAGCAATTTATGGAGCGATACAGTACGCCCAAATTGTGACTTAGTTTGTTAGTGATAGTCTCAATATGTTGTTTAAAAGAAAGCACTGGGTCGATCCAAAGTCCAAGGTATTTATAAGAAGTCACATGTTCAAGAGCTGATCCATCATTAAAAGAAATAGTCAGGTCTGAGGCATCACTCAGACCGTGTCTGGTGCCAAGCAACATACTACATGACTTCCTTTTGTTGAGCAGTAGTTTGTTGAGTGAGAACCACTTCTGAACAGAGGCAAACTCAAGTTGCAAGGATCTCTCAATTGCAGATCTGTTAGTGCTAGATGTGTAAATTGCAGTGTTGTCGGCATATAGTTGTACTTGACAGTCAGAGCAAATTTTAGGAAGGTCATTAATAAAAATGGAGAAAAGGAGTGGACCTAGTGATGAGCCTTGTGGTACTCCCTTCTTGACAATTAAGTAATCGGATTGACTATTGTGAAGATATGAGTTAAACCATAGTAGAGCAGTCTGAGAGACACCAATGGAATACAGTTTATCAAGAAGGAAATAGTGATCAACAATGTCG
>NC_083768.1:260689-285689 GCF_963514075.1 Conger conger | reverse complement strand
GCTGTAACATCTGCAGGACATTCTACAGAATTCTCAACATTTCTGGAGCACAGTGAACCTCCAGCCAGTGGGCCCTGAATGTGTGGGGATATAAATGACCCCAGGGCTGTCCCATAAGCCCTCTGCTTTTCAGCACAACACATCGCCAGGGCTGTCCCATAAGCCCTCTGCTTTTCAGCACAACACATCGCCAGGGCTGTCCCATAAGCCCTCTGCTTTTCAGCACAACACATCGCCAGGGCTGTCCCATAAGCCCTCTGCTTTTCGGCACAATACACCACCAGGGCTGTCCCATAAGCCCTCTGCTTTTCAGCACAATACACCGCCAGGGCTGTCCCATAAGCCCTCTGCTTTTCAGCACAATACACCGCCAGGGCTGTCCCATAAGCCCTCTGCTTTTCAGCACAATACACCACCAGGGCTGTCCCATAAGCCCTCTGCTTTTCAGCACAATACACCACCAGGGCTGGGACATCCTGTAGGGTTCTATCACCGAGACGCAGCGAATCACTGTAGGCATCTGTCAAAGAGACGTGCAGCGAATCACGGCTAATGGCCATCGTTAATCTCCAGGTCAGGGTGAGTTTCCTGTTCCTGGAACGCGCTTCCTCTCCATGAAGATCTGCGGCTCTCACTCTGCTCCGTGTCAAACGGTGGCCTCCGGCCCACAAGTCCCTTATTACCCCGAACATCCTGTGTTCAAGCTAAAACTGCTGAAAACTGTCACATACAGGATATTTCCTCATATCCTGCTAATCTGACCTGCCATCAATGAGCTGCTCTGGCACAAAAAAAGACAAACTACTGGTGACAGGATATAGCTCCTAATAATACCAGCTCAGGCTGTGATATGATCCGCAGGCCCTGCCAACCATCTATCTATTCATCCATCCATCCATCCATCCATCTATCTATTCATCTATCCATCATCTCACCCTCTCATTGCTTGTCAGGTCATGGGGGTGGCTGGAGCATACATTGAGTGAGAGGCAGGAATACACCCTGGACAGGCCACCAATCCATCTCACAGGTCACACCATTCACTCACACACTCATACCTACACACCATTCACTCACACACTCATACCTACACACCATTCACTCACACACTCATACCTACACACCATTCACTCACACACTCACACCTACACACCATTCACTCACACATTCACACCTACACACCATTCACTCACACACTCATACCTACACACCATTCACTCGCACACTCATACCTACACACCATTCACTCACACACTCATACCTACACACCATTCACTCACACATTCATACCTACACACCATTCACTCACACACTCATACCTACACACCATTCACTCACACACACATACCAACACACCATTCACTCACACACTCATACCTACACACCATTCACTCACACACTCATACCTACACACCATTCACTCACACACTCATACCTACACACCATTCACTCACACACTCATACCTACACACCATTCACTCACACACACATACCTACACATCATTCACTCACACATTCATACCTACACACCATTCACTCGCACACTCATACCTACACACCATTCACTCACACACTCATACCTACACACCATTCACTCACACACTCATACCTACACACCATTCACTCACACACTCATACCTACACACCATTCACTCACACACTCATACCTACACACCATTCACTCACACACACATACCAACACACCATTCACTCACACACTCATACCTACACACCATTCACTCACACACACATACCTACACACCATTCACTCACACACTCATACCTACACACCATTCACTCACACACTCATACCTACACACCATTCACTCACACACTCATACCTAGACATTCTTCACACACTCATACCTAGGGACAATTTAGATTTAGATGTGTTTGGACTGAAGGAGTACACACATATATATGTCCATATCCACCATTTACATTTTCATTTTTATCATTTGGCAGACAGTTTTAATACAAAGTGACTTACAAGTGCACAGGTTCTTCCACAGGCTAAAACACAACCCTACTGTAAGGAATAATGGCATGTTCCAGTCAATGTGTCAGCATGTCAATATTCCTAAAATCTATAGCATTAGAGCCATAAATCAAACAGGTGTTTGTGTTTGGAAGTGTTAAATATGCGGTGTGGGGCATTGTCTTGTTTCGTAATAAAAAGTTTTGGAAAGGACTATGCGGAAGGCAGTGGTTGCTGTAGACTTTGGTCAGACATGAAAAGATGTGATACTAATGACTTATAAAGCTGTGGGCTTTATTACATATCCTTTTGAAGTGTGTTTTCAGATAACAGCAAATCCTTTCTTTGAAGTATATTCTGTCACAGTGATTTGCATGAAAAACACTACATCTGGAAATATAATAAAATAGTTTTCGCATATGCTGTGTACCAGTGCCGAAAATGTCCTAAATTCGACTGAAAGGGAGGAAGACCTTGCATGTACTCTGCACTGGTTCAGTACCCAGTAATGTACCCCACACCACAGCCCCAGTACACAGTAATGAACCCCACACCACAGTGGTCAGTACACAGTAATGAACCCCACACCACAGCCCCAGTACACAGTAATGAACCCCACACCACAGTGGTCAGTACACAGTAATGAACCCCACACCACAGCCCCAGTACACAGTAATGAACCCCACACCATAGCCCCAGTACACAGTAATGAACCCCACACCACAGCCCCAGTACACAGTAATGAACCCCACACCACAGCCCCAGTACACAGTAATGAACCCCACACCACAGCCCCAGTACACAGTAATGAACCCCACACCACAGCCCCAGTACACAGTAATGAACCCCACACCACAGCCCCAGTACACAGTAATGAACCCCACACCACAGTGGTCAGTACACAGTAATGAACCCCACACCACAGTGGTCAGTACACAGTAATGAACCCCACACCACAGTGGTCAGTACACAGTAATTAACCCCACACCACAGTGGTCAGTACACAGTAATGTACCCCACACCACAGTGGTCAGTACACAGTAATGAACCTCACACCACAGTGGTCAGTACACAGTAATTAACCACACACCACAGTGGTCAGTACACAGTAATGTACCCCACACCACAGTGGTCAGTACACAGTAATGAACCTCACACCACAGTGGTCAGTACACAGTAATTAACCCCACACCACAGTGGTCAGTACACAGTAATGAACCCCACACCACAGTGGTCAGTACACAGTAATGAACCCCACACCACAGTGGTCAGTACACAGTAATGAACCCCACACCACAGTGGTCAGTACACAGTATTGAACCCCACACCACAGCCCCAGTACACAGTAATGTACCCCACACCACAGTGGTCAGTACACAGTAATGTACCCCACACCACAGTGGTCAGTACACAGTAATGTACCCCACACCACAGTGGTCAGTACACAGTAATGAACCCCACACCACAGTGGTCAGTACACAGTATTGAACCCCACACCACAGCCCCAGTACACAGTAATGAACCCCACACCACAGTGGTCAGTACACAGTAATGAACCCCACACCACAGTGGTCAGTACACAGTAATGAACCTCACACCACAGTGGTCAGTACACAGTAATGAACCTCACACCACAGCGTCAGTGAATGGCTCCTGGTTCTCCCTCTGATGGATTCCTGAAGCTGCTGCTGGGGAATTCATTAGCTCGTCAATGCTAATTAGATAAGCAGGATCCTAATTATTTCTTCCAGAAAGGAGGCAGAGATCCAGAAGATAAGAAGAGTGGATCTTGTGGCAGGAAGCAGATGGATGTAAGCTGAGACTGATCAGAGTCGTGTAATAAGGCCAGAGGTAAAAACACGCGCAGATTAAATTAAAATCTGCTGGATGTGAAAAGCATGAAGCCCTTTCACTCACTGACACTCAGTCTATATATATATATATATTTATATATATATACACACAAACATACATATATATATACTGCTTTAACCCTTTCAGCAGTCCTATGCATTTCAGCAATGGTCAGCGAGAGAAGAATTCCCATTCATATTCTCATTCATATTCCTACTCATTTTTCCCCTCTTCAAATTCTGTGCGTGCTGATTTTTCCATGTTTGCTATGGAGATGATAAGTGGATCTGTCAGATTATCTGCAGGTCTCTGGAAAGTTTCTACAGTAAAATATTGTAAGATAGATTTGTCCTCATCATCATACACAATAAATCTTTTTCTCTTGATGCAAGACAACAATGAGGCTACTCAAATATGACGAAGGATCCTCGCGTTTTCACCACGCTGACTCCATACCTGAGAGATCCAATAATTGACCCCCAAGGGTGTTTGGACAGAAAACAGATTCACCACACATGCAGACATCCATACTAGCCCTTCAGTAGATCCTCTCTCAGTATGACAGCAGGCTGCTAACTCTCAGAGCATGTTAGTGTGCTTTGCACAGTGAAGGAGGGGTTCTGTTGTGATGACATTCAAATCTCAGCGCCCACACCAGAAGCTACTCTGTGGAAGTGCGGCTTTTAGTGTTACAAGGAATTACTGCTCCATAAAATAATGTGAGAGTGAGAGAGTGCAGCGGCTACAGTTAGGATATACAAACACACATACACACACACACACACTCACACACACACACACACTCACACACACACACACACATGGTACATGTTATCCCCATTGGACTCATAAACTGAGTTAAATTAACCCTGAATGTTACTGTGTAATTCTTTGTTTAATGGCATATGGTTAATTATGTCAGTCTACCAGCTCTAATAGATGTAAATGCATGTAGCAGACACTTTTACACAGAGCAAATTATGCAGTTTATATGTTTACGCACAATCTATCTACACAGCTGCATATTAGCCACAGCTGCTCCAGGGCTCGTGTGGCTGTACCCCAGCTGGGATTTGAACATGCAACCTTTGCAGTGCAAGCCCAGCTCCCTACCCACTGTACAACACTGCAGCTCATTGGATTAGGCATCGGTGTGTTTTAATGGGCATAACAGGAGGGTCCAATCTCACCCGAAATGGGCTGATCAGCATGTGATTAGTAAAAGACCATGTGGTTAGTAGACAACCATGTGATTAGTAGAAGACCATGTGGTTAGTAGAAGACTATGTAGTCAGTAGAGGACCATGTGATAAGTAGAAGACCATGCGGTTAGTGGGATCAGGTGTGTTAGTGGGATCAGGTGTATTTTCTTTAAATTGGAGGTGTCATGATGTAGAAATATACAGCACTAAACTGCCGAATCCCATGCGTTACATTGCATTATATTCTCACATTCTTGTCTGCAATATGACAGCAGGCTTCAAACATACACTTAAAATCTCTCAGAACAAAATGCATACATTATCTTCCATTGGATATGACGATGTTGTATAGTCCACAATACGCATCCTCTGCTGTGCATGAGCACACATATGAAACAACAACAGAGTTCTAAAAGTGAAGGGTTTTGGTGGTTGAATAGTGGTGAGGGCATTGTCTCAGAGTGGAGTAAAATCCCAGGTGTGAGGACCTGCGCCCTGTGTCTAACCATACAGAGACTATAATCCTGCCATCACATTACTAACCATACAGAGACCCTACCCCCCATCACATTACTAACCATACAGAGACCCTAACCCTAACCCACCATCACATTACTAACCATACAGAGACCCTAACCCTAACCTGCCATCACATTACTGACCATACTGAGACCCTAACCCACCATCACATTACTAACCATACAGAGACCCTAACCTGCCATCACATTACTAACCATACAGAGACCCTAACCCACCATCTCATTACTAACCATACAGAGACCCTAACCCTACCCCCCATCACATTACTAACCATACAGAGACCCTAACCCTACCCCCCATCACATTACTAACCATACAGAGACCCTAACCCTACCCCCCATCACATTACTAACCATACAGAGACCCTAACCCTACCCCCCATCACATTACTAACCATACAGAGACCCTAACCCACCATCACATTACTAACCATACAGAGACCCTAACCCTACCCCCCATCACATTACTAACCATACAGAGACCCTAACCCTAACCTGCTATCACATTACGAACCATACATAGACCCTAACCTGCTATCACATTACTAACCATACAGAGACCCTAACCTGCTATCACATTACTAACCATACTGAGACCCTAACCCACCATCACATTACTAACCATACAGAAACCCTAACCTGCCATCACATTACTAACCATCTGGATCTCTCCATTTCCCCCCATCTGGATCTCTCCATTTCTCTCGGGGATACCACACTCACGCCATCACCCAGTGCAAGGAACCTCGGCATGGTGATGGACAGCAGACACCTTTCTGAGAACATTGTGGCGGTGACCTGGTCATGCAGGTTCTTCCTATACAACGTACGGAGAATACGCTCCTTTCTCACCCCCTACTCGACCCAGCTCCTGGTCCAAGCGATGGTTCTGTCCCGCCTGGACCACTGCAACTCCCTCTTGGCTGGCCTCCCACCGTCTGCCATCAGGCTCCTCCAACTTATCCAGAATGCAGCAGCTCGTCTGGTCTTCAACCTTCCCAAATACTCACACGTCACCCCCCTGCTTACTTCCCTCCACTGGCTGCCTGTCATGGCTCGCATCAAATTCAAAACATTGGTGCTAGCCTTACAAGCAGTTAAGGGGTCTTCCCCAGCTTACCTACAAAAAATCATCAGAGCCTACACCCCTGCCAGACCTCTTCGTTCAGCCTCATCAGGCCGCTTGGCACCTCCCCCTCTCCGAACCTCCACCTCACACTCACGACTACTGTCTGTTCTGGCTCCGCGGTGGTGGAACGAACTCCCCGTTGAGGTCAGAACTGTAGAATATCTCCCCACCTTCAAGCGCAAACTGAAGACGCACCTCTTCAAGCAGCACCTCTCCCCATCCCTCCCTACCTCCCTGTGAACCTTAATTGTTGTCTTTGTGATTTAATTTGTGTATCAGTATTTTTAGTTGGCTAGGTAAGCAGTGTTTGGATAGTTAAGTTAAGTTTTTTTTGGTCACTTTTGCTCAAATAGCCCCTGGTCCTTATCTTTGTTGTACAGGTAGCAGTTGAAATTGTACTTCCCTCTAGGGTCTTTCAGTGCACTTATCCCTGGTTATGGGTATGCACTTTGTTGTACGTCGCTCTGGATAAGAGTGTCTGCCAAATTCCATTAATGTAATGTAATGTAATGTAATGTAACCGAGACAATAACAGAGACAATAATCCCGCCGTGACATTTATTCTGTGTATCCTTTAGCAGGAGAGACACATTCAGCTCTTTTAAAGGATGCTAAAATAGTTTGGTGAAAGTACAAACCTTTGTACTTGAACCATTATTGCATCATAAATACAGTTTGACTCAGAGCTCATGAGCTTCAGCGAAAAGTTCAAGAGAAAATGACGGGCCATCTATTTTCACATGCTCCCCTCATATTACTCAGAAGTTCTAAAATGAGGCCAGGAGAATTTCAGATAAAAATATGTTATCAGTAAACAATGTAGCTTTTTGTGACAGCAGACTGGAAGAAGGCTTATGTGATTGGCTGAATGATTGACAGGGAACCCGTCATTAATAATAACAGCATCAAACTCCACGCTTCCTGAGCAGTCGAGTGGATTTGAGTGACTCAGATGCTTACTAGACCCTGAGCAGGGCTGAGGGAGGGGTATAGTTCTGTTTCACACAAACACAAGCGCGACCACAACCACCGCCACAATCACCACCAAAATCACAATCACCACCACCACCGCCACGAATACAACCACAACCACCACCACCACCACAAACACAACCACAACCATCACCACCACCACCACCACAAACATAATCACCACCATCATCACCACCACCACCACAAACACAACCACCACCAGTACAAACACAATCACAACCACCACAAACACAACCATCACCATTACCACCACCAGTACAAACACAATCACAACCACACCCACAACCACCACAAACACAACCACCACAAACACCACCCGGTTCAGACTTTAGCACAACAGCGGCAGACATAGCCGTCGGCCGGCTGAGATGCTATACGTGCAGTGCACAGCGATGCAGGAATCCACCCGACGCACAGCGATGCAGGAATCCACTCGACGCACAGCGATTGCTGTATGTATGTATGTATGTATGTATACGGGTATGAGCGATTTGCGGTGTCAAATCTTTTCCCCCTGTGCTGGGTGGCCTACAGCGAAGATGTGTTACGTATTTAAAAAGAATCCGCAGCATCAAGAACAACCAGAGAGGACCAGGGGAGTTACTTGTGTTTTTTGGCTCCTGAGCTGTTGAGGCGAAGGGACTGAAAACTTTTCAGGAGCAAAAGTGAATGAGACCAGCTTCTGGAAGATTCCCCAGACCCAAGACTCAGAAAGTCAATGCAAGAACCATAGATACACATTTAGAGTTTCTATGCAACGTAAAAATACACTGAAGTATATCTTGCGACACAATAAAAACGTTCCATAAAGGACTAAAATCAACATGGTTGGCTGTTCAGGTAGCATAAAGGTATAAACCATGCGCAAAAAGACCAAGTGACCTGTATTAAATATGATTTAGTGCATATACAGGTGTTTGAAATGGCTGGTTGTTTTAACCGGGCACAATTGAGAGGTGGAATAATCTACAGAAAGATTTCTGTACTACCTGGGGAGTGTTGCAGCTGCCTGGCAGCGTGACTCAGAACGGTCCCATTTTAATGACTTAATTAACCATAATTGTGCCCCGGGAGATTCACACAATTTCACAATTTACATATAATGGAAAAGTGGAGTTGTGAATAGGAGAAGAATAAAGGAAAAATGATAATGTATTAAAGTGTGCTTGTGCCAATCCCAGTCACTTGGGCTGTTTGAGCATGAGCGGGAGGGCGTTCTTTGTTTTAAATGTCATTTATTAAAACTGCCTGAGAGATTGCGTTGTTCTCACTCGCTATTCACCAGGGAAAATGGAGGAGACGCAAGGAGCTCAGGCGAGGAGCTGCAGTGTGGAGTCAGTGTGGAGTCAGTGTGGAGTCAGTGTGGAGTCACAGAGCTGGTTCACACTCTCTCACACACACACACACACACACCTGTGCCAGACCTGTTCCTGTCCTGTCCTCTCTCATCCTTCCTCACAGAGCCTCTATTCCACCACTCTTTCATCTGCAGTGTTTGATATTCTGCAGCTGAGTCATTCTGCAAACGCTGGGAGATAGGGAGTTCATGATCTCCCATATCTGTGTACACAGCAGGCAGAGAGAGAGGGAGAGAGGGAGAGGGAGAGGGAGAGGGAGAGAGAGAGAGAGAGAGAGGGAGGGAGAGAGACAGAGAGACAGAGAGACAGAGAGAGAGAGGGAGGGAGAGAGACAGAGAGAGAGGGATAGAGAGAGAGAGGGATAGAGAGAGAGAGGGATAGAGAGAGAGAGAGAGAGAGAGGGATAGAGAGAGACAGAGAGAGACAGAGAGAGAGAGGGATAGAGAGAGACAGAGAGAGAGAGGGATAGAGAGAGACAGAGAGAGAGAGGGATAGAGAGAGAGAGGGATAGAGAGAGAGAGAGAGAGAGAGGGATAGAGAGAGACAGAGAGAGACAGAGAGAGAGAGGGATAGAGAGAGACAGTGAGAGACAGACAGAGAGAGAGACAGAGAGAGAGGGATAGAGAGAGACAGAGAGAGAGGGATAGAGAGACAGAGAGAGAGGTGGATAGAGAGAGACAGAGAGAGAGGGATAGAGAGAGAGAGAGAGAGAGAGGGAGGGAGTGAGAGACAGACAGAGAGATGGATAGAGAGAGACAGAGAGAGAGAGGGATAGAGAGAGACAGAGAGAGAGAGGGATAGAGAGAGACAGAGAGAGACAGAGAGAGAGAGGGATAGAGAGAGACAGAGAGAGAGAGGGATAGAGAGAGACAGAGAGAGAGAGGGAGAGAGAGACAGAGAGATTGCATGCCTCTGAGCAGTGGCTCTCTCTGAAAAACTGAGAAACTACAAAGACATTCAGTATCAAACTGAGAAACTACAAAGACATTCAGTATCAAACTGAGAAACTACAAAGACATTCAGTATCAAACTGAGAAACTACAAAGACATTCAGTATCAAACTGAGAAACTACAAAGACATTCAGTATCAAACTGAGAAACTACAAAGACATTCAGTATCAAACTGAGAAACTACAAAGACATTCAGTATCAAACTGAGAAACTACAAAGACATTCAGTATCAAACTGAGAAACTACAAAGACATTCAGTATCAAACTGAGAAACTACAAAGACATTCAGTATCAAACTGAGAAACTACAAAGACATTCAGTATCAAACTGAGAAACTACAAAGACATTCAGTATCAAACTGAGAAACTACAAAGACATTCAGTATCAAACTGAGAAACTACAAAGACATTCAGTATCAAACTGAGAAACTACAAAGACATTCAGTATCAAACTGGGAAACTACAAAGACATTCAGTATCAAACTGAGAAACTACAAAGACATTCAGTATCAAACTGAGAAACTACAAAGACATTCAGTATCAAACTGAGAAACTACAAAGACATTCAGTATCAAACTGAGAAACTACAAAGACATTCAGTATCAAACTGAGAAACTACAAAGACATTCAGTATCAAACTGAGAAACTACAAAGACATTCAGTATCTTTTCAATGACAAATTTCATCACATAGTTTTTTCTGAAGTGCAGATATGTTTTGTAAAAAATACCACGATGTAGTGAAGCAGCATAAGTTGATATTGTCCCATATTTCAATTCCAGGAAACCATAAATGGGGATGCCATGAGTTTGTGTGTGTGAGTGTGCATGTGTGTGTGAGTGTGTGTGCATGTGAGTGTGTGTGTGTGTGCATGTGAGTGTATGTGAGTGTGTGTGAGTGTGCATGAGTGTGCATGTGTGTGTATGTATGTGTATGTGTGTGCGTGTGTGTGTGTGTGTGTGTGTGTGTGTGTGTGTGAGTGTGAGTGTGTGCATGTGAGTGTGTGTGCATGTGTGTGTGTGTGTGTGTGCATGTGAGTGTGTGTGAGTATGTGTGAGTGTGCGTGAGTGTGCATGTGTGTGTATGTATGTGCGTGTGCGTGTGCGTGTGCGTGTGCGTGTGCGTGTGCGTGCGCGCGAGTGTGTGTGTGCATATGCATAGTATTCTATTCCTCTATTTTGGCTATGGCTACTGGATGACAGGAAATTTTATGACACACATTACATTCAGAGTGCTATACCGAGTCTAATCCAACCTTTTCCGATAAAATTGGCCAGTTCCCTTTGAGAGTAAAAGCCTGCTCTCGTCAGGGCAGTGTGATGGTCGCAGGCGTTGTTACGTTGTGTTCTGCTTTTAAATGAGATAAATCATGTCATGTTATATTCACTGTACACTTCATATGATAAGCCTGCCTTCCCGAATAGCCACTTACTTTTACAACAGCTCTCAGAGAGCTCTTGCCTCTCTGTGATTTGATTTTGATTTCCTGTAATTCCCCACCTGGCTCTGTTCTGTCCATGGGAGGCAGACTGCAGAGCGAACAACCTGCCCGGAGCCATCTGTACGTTCAGCAAACTACAGAGAGGACCCGAGACCTTTCACAGTAGATCAACAAGTGAAGAGGACCAAAAGTGGGGCAAAGATCATATTACATGGTCTTTCAAATGCATAACTCAGACAGTGATAGGTGGATTACTGTATGTGCATGCTACTTTTCTGTGACTGAAGCTCAAAACACAAAGCCAAGAAATGAAAAAAATAAAAAAGATAGAATTGCTCAGTATATTATTATTACAGCAATTACTCTTGGCTGCTCACAGTTTGACTGGATGTTAACCTTTTGGCACCTCATTCTCTGCTTGAGAACAAGCACACCTGAGTCATGCGCTTTATTTGAAATACTTTACCCTTTTTATATGATACATTATTTCCTTCCAGAAATATTTTTCTTCTTCTATTTGCTTAACACAACCATTTATTTGAGCTCTGCATGAATTGTTGGAAATCTATCAACATGTACTGAGTTGAAAAGGTGATAATGAAACATTTTAAACAGCAGTCGGCATGCAGAAACTATTATAATGACCGGGCTAGGGCTACAGATGTGTTGTGGATCCATTCCTGAGGACGCACACAGGGGGTACCACGCATCTAGAATGTGTTTTTACCAGTCCACTTCACACAAAATATCCTAATTTTCAATGAGCTAGCTTTCATTCCTTGAATGCTAAATGATATATTGAAATCCAGCAGGCTGAAGGAGCTGCTGGCACAGTGGAGTAAACATGTACGTCGCTTCCATATTCTTCCTAGAGAGAAAATGAGAAGTTCCTGAGAACAAAAACAAGTACAAGAACAAGTTATACACTTTTGAAACATAGTTATTACACATAGTACACCACCACATAATACTGTCCTTTCAAATGTGTCCAAAAGGAAATAAATGACCAAAGAACTAAATATATCTTTGAATATAATTATTAAATTATTCATTGAGTGGTTTTGTTTCACAATCCATGGCATGTACTAGCAGAGTTTTTCATAGATAGGACGCTGGGATTTATTGCGTTTAAGTTCCATCCACAAGACACCTGTTTAGCAATCAACGCACTGCAGTGCCTGGCATATCATCCCAATTACCACAGGGGTTCACAAACCTGTCTGTGTGGGGGCAGGTCTTCATTCATTCAGCTAATGAGCTAATCATGCACTTCTACCCAGACTGTGATTAGTTGTGGATATTCTGTTTTAATGCAGATCAAAAAGGCCACACTCCCACCTGTCTTTCTGACTTGATTGGACTCCCCTGGTTTAAAGACCCTTGTGTTCTTTAATTGGCCCTTAATTGTATAATTGCTCAGTTGAACGTTGATTACTGCAGCTCTCGAGACCCACAGGATCAGAGCTGGAGTGCAGGGTAACTCCCACAGCGAGACCCACAGCCACATCCCACATCCTGGGATTTTAAGCACCGTACATTTAGATAACATTTTACCTACAAAAGGGGGCGGCCTGTAGCGTAGTGGTTAAGGTAAATGACTGGGACAGGTAAGGTCGGTGGTTCTAATCCCGGTGGAGCCACAAGACCCGCACAGGGGGCGACATGGCTCAGGCAGTAAGAGCAGTCGTCTGGCAGTTGGAGGGTTGCCGGTTTGATCCCCCGCCCGGGCGGTGTCGAAGTGTCCCTGAGCAAGACACCTAACCCCCAAATGCTCCTGACGAGCTGGTCGGGGCCTTGCATGGCAGCCAATCGCCGTTGGTGTGTGTGTGTGTGTGTGTGTGTGTGTGTGTGTGTGTGTGTGTGTGTGTGTGTGTGTGTGTGTGTGTGTGTGTGTGTGTGTGTGTGTGTGTGTATATGAATGGGTGAATGGAGAAGCATCAATTGTACAGCGCTTTGGATAAAGGCGCTATATAAATGCCTGCCATTTACCATTTACAGCCGTTGGGCCCTTGAGCAAGGCCCTTAACCCTGCATTGCTCCAGGGGAGGATTGTCTCCTGCTTAGTCTAAACAACTGTACGTCGCTCTGGATAAGAACGTCTGCCAAATGCCAATAATGTAATGTAACGTAACTTCCTTATCCAGTAGTCCATGACCATGTGGATCACCCCTGACAAGACCAAAACTACCCCGACAGAGATCACATGACCACGCAAACAGATCTAACAGCCAACATGCGTTAAATAGCACATTAAATGGGCTGTGATGGACAGTCGAAGTACAGACCAGACTTACATTACTTGTGTGTTCACCCTTACGTTCAAAAGCATATGAGCATCTGACATGACGTAGATGTAGAGGGAGGTATTACTGTAGCTGTTCTGTACCGTTCCGTTCCGTTCCGTTCCGTACTGTACTGTAGCTGTTCTGTTCCGTTTTGTACTGTAGCTGTTCTGTACTGTACTGTACTGTACTGTAGCTGTTCTGTACTGTACTGTACTGTACTGTAGCTGTTCTGTACTGTACTGTACTGTACTGTAGCTGTTCTGTACTGTACTGTACTGTACTGTAGCTGTTCTGTTCTGTACTGTACTGCAATATAACACTGTAAACTCGCATCACGAGTGAGAACAGAATATATGAAGAGGATGAATCAGCCTTCATTTTATTTTACACTTGATATGTACAAAAGAGGCCATTTATTATTATTACAGTTTAATACATCATGAGAAAGACACACAAACCAACTGCACTGTGCTTCCATTAGTCACCCATTTTACCATAGTAATACAGCATTACAGGATAAAGGGAACAGACAGGCACTCACATTCTCTCACACACACACACACACACACTCTCACACATGCACACATGCACACACACACACACTCTCACACATGCACACATGCACACACACAGATACACACTCACTCACACACACGCATACTCCTCACACGCACACGCACACACACACGCACACACACACACACACACGCACACACACACACATATGCACGCACACACACAGATACACACACACACACACACACACACACACACACACACACACACACACACACACACACACAGAGCATGTACACATTCCTTGCCTTGCACCGCTGAGCAAAAACAGCTCAGTGGGAGACAAGATACACAAGGACATGAATACACATATTAAAGGGCTACACGTTTAAAATTTAAATAAAATATTTGCGGTACGTCAGATCATTCCGCAAGAATATATATATAAAAATCCACCAAATTACCACCTCTAAGTTTCCTCCTCAGGCACTTTTAACCACATCACACTCCCCCTGCCCTGCTACTGACCCACTGACCCACTCCCCCTGTCCTGCTACTGACTCACTGACCCACTCCCCCTGTCCTGCTACTGACCCACTGACCCACTCCCCCTGTCCTGCTACTGACCCACTGAAGCACATGGCCCAGTATGGCACCATATCTGAGAGCAACTAACTGCATTAGCCCATCTTAGACCAAACAAACTGCATTAGCCAAATTAACTCCAAAATCTCTGATAAAGCGATGTGAACTCTGGTATCACAGCTGAACAATAAACACTGGACCACGCAGCAGCCGTGACGAAGTGAAACTCATTTTGGGGCATGATTGTATTCTGTCTGTATTCACAGACGCAGAATAATTCCTGTCATCAGTGTCTGCTCAGCAGGGAGAGATAAGTGGTGCTTGTTTCAGGAGTGGAGAGTGCTGCTGTATGCAGACATCAGAACTTGAGACATTGAGACATTTTTAATGCAACTTGTGAAAAATCATCTGAATTGTGAAAACTCATCTGAATTGAACATCAGATAGATACGTTCCCTTTTGTGTGCTCCCTCTCTTCACCAGACCAGGAAGCATCGCAGTACAGGACAAACTTATTCATTACCATTGATTCAGCCATTACGGAACTGGGGCAGTGAAATAAGACACAGCCTAAAATGGCAGAATTGAGACCGCGTCTCTGTTCAGAGCTGTGCTGAGAATGTGTCTCTGTGTCTCTGTTCAGGGCTGTGCTGAGAATGTGTCTCTGTGTCTCTGTTCAGGGCTGTGCTGAGAATGTGTCTCTGTGTCTCTGTTCAGAGCTGTGCTGAGACTGTGTCTCTGTTCAGGGCTGTGCTGAGAATGTGTCTCTGTGTCTCTGTTCAGGGCTGTGCTGAGAATGTGTCTCTGTTCAGAGCTGTGCTGAGAATGTGTCTCTGTTCAGGGCTGTGCTGAGAATGTGTCTCTGTGTCTCTGTTCAGGGCTGTGCTGAGAATGTGTCTCTGTTCAGGGCTGTGCTGAGAATGTGTCTCTGTTCAGGGCTGTGCTGAGAATGTGTCTCTGTGTCTCTGTTCAGGGCTGTGCTGAGAATGTGTCCCTGTTCAGGGCTGTGCTGAGAATGTGTCTCTGTTCAGAGCTGTGCTGAGAATGTGTCTCTGTTCAGAGCTGTGCTGAGAATGTGTCTCTGTTCAGAGCTGTGCTGAGAATGTGTCTCTGTTCAGGGCTGTGCTGAGAATGTGTCTCTGTGTCTCTCTTCAGGGCTGTGCTGAGAATGTGTCTCTGTTCAGAGCTGTGCTGAGACCGTGTCTCTGTTCAGGGCTGTGCTGAGAATGTGTCTCTGTTCAGGGCTGTGCTGAGAATGTGTCTCTGTTCAGGGCTGTGCTGAGAATGTGTCTCTGTTCAGGGCTGTGCTGAGAATGTGTCTCTGTTCAGGGCTGTGCTGAGAATGTGTCTCTGTTCAGGGCTGTGCTGAGACTGTGTCTCTGCGTCTCTGTTCAGGGCTGTGCTGAGAATGTGTCTCTGTTCAGAGCTGTGCTGAGAATGTGTCTCTGTGTCTCTGTTCAGGGCTGTGCTGAGACTGTGTCTCTGTGTCTCTGTTCAGGGCTGTGCTGAGAATGTGTGTCTGTTCAGGGCTGTGCTGAGAATGTGTCTCTGCGTCTCTGTTCAGGGCTGTGCTGAGAATGTGTCTCTGTGTCTCTGTTCAGGGCTGTGCTGAGAATGTGTCTCTGTTCAGAGCTGTGCTGAGACTGTGTCTCTGTTCAGGGCTGTGCTGAGAATGTGTCTCTGTTCAGGGCTGTGCTGAGAATGTGTCTCTGCGTCTCTGTTCAGGGCTGTGCTGAGAATGTGTCTCTGTGTCTCTGTTCAGGGCTGTGCTGAGAATGTGTCTCTGCGTCTCTGTTCAGGGCTGTGCTGAGAATGTGTCTCTGTTCAGGGCTGTGCTGAGAATGTGTCTCTGTGTCTCTGTTCAGGGCTGTGCTGAGAATGTGTCTCTGCGTCTCTGTTCAGGGCTGTGCTGAGAATGTGTCTCTGCGTCTCTGTTCAGGGCTGTGCTGAGAATGTGTCTCTGTGTCTCTGTTCAGGGCTGTGCTGAGACCGTGTTTCTGTTCAGGGCTGTGCTGAGAATGTGTCTCTGCGTCTCTGTTCAGGGCTGTGCTGAGAATGTGTCTCTGTTCAGGGCTGTGCTGAGAATGTGTCTCTGCGTCTCTGTTCAGGGCTGTGCTGAGAATGTGTCTCTGTGTCTCTGTTCAGGGCTGTGCTGAGACCGTGTTTCTGTTCAGGGCTGTGCTGAGAATGTGCAGTGATTGTGAAGTTCAGCTGTTTGACGTTTGACCAGGAGGCTGGAGCCAGAGGAACTGTTGTGTACGAGAGAGTCCCAGCTTCCCGCGGTGGAGATGAATTTTTCATGAGAAGCATTAATTAATAACCTGGAGTGACCCCATTTATACACCCTCAGCCTCCGGGACTCTGAGTGAAGAGGAACCATCATTACAGGAAGAGGAGGCTGCTGCTGCTGCTGCTCACTGACACTCACACACTGACACACTGACACTCACACACTGACACTCACTCACTCACTCACTCACTCAGTACTTTGTGCCGAACTGATGTCCCAGAATCCCATGGGGCCCAGGCTAGGCTGTGATTGGTGATTGTCAGAGCATGAGGGTCCCCAGGTTCAGCATTGACCCCCAGTAAGGGAAGGCACAGAGAGGCAGAGGGTGATAAACTCCACACTCAATACAAACGGTCCAGAGTTCAAAGTTTAGAGGAGATCTGATTCATATCAAAGTTCCTTTCCATTTTTCCCCATTGTTTTCCAATATTATTTTATTGCCATAGAGAGAGAAAGAGAGAGACAGAGACAGAGACAAAGGGAGGGAGAGGGAGACAGAGAGGGAGAGGGAGAGGGAGGGTTAGAGAGGGAGAGGGGGAGGGAGAGGGAGAGGGAGTATGTGCATCAGTTCCTCAGGCCCCTCCCTCAGGAGTAAAAGGGGCGGGGCTTCAGTCGGGCCAGCTGGGAGGGGGAGGGTGGGACGTCCTGGCGGAAGGGCCCTTTAGCGGGAGGGGCGGGGCTGGGACAGGGGGCAGGGCTGTGGGCGTGGCTAGGGCTGGAGACAGAGGCAGGGTCCAGGTGCCTGTTCGGGGGCGGGGCCTGGTAAAGCTGGTAGCCGTGGGGCGTGTCCTGAGAGGGCTGGTACAGGCTCTCCTGCGGGGGCAGCAGCTTGGACTCCTTGCGCCTCCTCTGCTCCTGTCTCAGGAGCTCCTGCGTCTCCAGGAGGACCCGCACGTTGAAGCCGCCCGGCCCGGCCCCCCCGAGGCCCCCCAGGCGGCCGCTCCTCCCCTGCAGGCTGGCGTACCGAGGGCTGTCCTTCGCCGTCTGGAAGCCGTCCCCCGGAGGATACACCCTATCCCAGGAGTCCTGCGACACTGTGCTGGGGTTCTTACGAGGCTGCCTGGGAGAGAGAGGGGTTCAGTCACACCAGGGTCACACCAGGGTCACACCCAGGGTCACACCAGGGTCACACCAGGGTCACACCCAGGGTCACACCCAGGGTCACACTCAGGGTCACACTCAGAGACACACTCAGAGACACACTCAGAGACACACTCAGGGTCACACTCAGGGTCACACTCAGGGTCACACTCAAGGTCACACTCAGAGACACACTCAGAGTCACACTCAGAGACACACTCAGAGACACACTCAGAGACACACTCAGGGTCACACTCAGGGTCACACTCAGGGTCACACTCAGAGACACACTCAGAGACACACTCAGAGACACACTCAGGGTCACACTCAGGGACACACTCAGGGACACACTCAGGGACACACTCAGAGACACACTCAGAGACACACTCAGGGTCACACTCAGGGACACACTCAGGGACACACTCAGAGACACACTCAGAGACACACTCAGGGTCACACTCAGGGTCACACTCAGGGACACACTCAGGGTCACACTCAGGGACACACTCAGGGACACACTCAGGGACACACTCAGGGTCACACTCAGGGTCACACTCAGGGTCACACTCAGGGACACACTCAGGGACACACTCAGAGACACACTCAGAGACACACTCAGAGACACACTCAGAGACACACTCAGGGTCACACTCAGGGTCACACTCAGGGTCACACTCAGGGTCGTTACACTCCCAATGCAATCACATTTCACACTCTACTCTAAAATTCTGCCAGCATCTATTTTCAAGAAAATGTGAAACAAAATACTTTCAAGTGATTTTGAAATAGTAGCAGATATCCTGGGATAATCTCATGCATGCAGAGCCTGATGATAATGCATGCAGAGCCTGGTGATAATGGATACAGAGTATGATGATAATGGAGTCTGATAATAATGGAGTGTGATGGTAATGGAGTGTGATGGTAATGGATGTAGAGTCTGATGATAATGGATATAGAGTCTGATGATAATGGAGTCTGATGGTAATGGATGCAGAGTCTGATGGTAATGGATGTAGAGTCTGATGGTAATGGATGTAGAGTATGATGGTAATGGAGTCTGATAATGGTATCTGATGATAATGGATGCAGAGTATGATGATAATGGAAGCACAGTCTGATGCCACTACTGTGAGCCTTAATTGGCCAGCCTTTCTGTCTGTGCTGGAGCGGTTTGTGGAAAGCTCCTGTGTGAGACATGAAGTTTAGGTGTGGGTCATGCGCTGCAGACAGCCAGAGACCAGGGGTCTCTGTAAAGAGGAAATTCCTCTCACACCTCAGAGTGAGGAGCCTGAAGGGCACCTCACAGGAGCATACTCAGAGGAGTATTTTCTTCCTCTAAAGAGGGAGCGTTTTCACTCCAAGGCTGGTCTGCTGGATGATTACGGCTAACGCTCATGAAAAATACATGCTTATGTCAAGAGCAGTTTGAGAGGGCGAGAGAGACTGAGCCATACAGTGGAGAGAGAGAGAGAGAGAGAGAGAGAGAGAGAGAGAGAGAGAGAGAGAGCGTGCATCTCTGTGCCTGAATCAAAGCAGGAGCTGCCTTTGTACACGTGAGTTTGAATCTCAGCCTCAACATCTGTCACCTACTTACTCAGCCATATGCCTGTGTGAAGAAACAATGTCTGTTCACGCTTTATGTGCTAAGGAGATGTGCTAAATGGATGTTTACGCACACAAGTGAGTGTGCACTGCAGGTCCTTCTCGTGGTGAGTCATCTTTTAAAAACACGCCAGGACCAGAAACCGGAATGCCACAACACCATCTGTGCAAAAATAAAAACCCGCCAAACGACCGCCAAGCGAAAAGACTCCGGGGCCCCCTCTCACCTCCTGATCACAGGCTTGGACAGAATATCAGATGGATGAAGCATTCAAAACCTGAGACACTTCCAGTCTTCTATAAATAAACATGCCAAACGCAGAAAAAGATAAAGAACACAAGAAAGTCCCCTCCTCTCACTGAAAAGAGGCCAAAAAAGCCATTAATCCAGCCAGGTATTTATACCTGCTGCAGTGTGAGCAGCTGCTCTATTCAACTCAGCCTGACAAACACAGAGAGAGAGAGATGGGTCAGAACACAGAGAGAGAGACGGGTCAGAACACAGAGAGAGAGAGACGGGTCAGAACACAGAGAGAGAGACGGGTCAGAACACAGAGAGAGAGACGGGTCAGAACACAGAGAGAGAGACGGGTCAGAACACAGAGAGAGAGGGACTAGTCAGAACACAGAGAGAGAGACGGGTCAGAACACAGAGAGAGAGACGGGTCAGAACACAGAGAGAGGGGGACTGGTCAGAACACAGAGAGAGAGACGGGTCAGAACACAGAGAGAGAGACGGGTCAGAACACAGAGAGAGAGACGGGTCAGAACACAGAGAGAGGGGGACTGATCAGAACACAGAGAGAGGGGGACTGGTCAGAACACAGAGAGAGGGGGACTGATCAGAACACAGAGAGAGGGGGACTGGTCAGAACACAGAGAGAGAGACGGGTCAGAACACAGAGAGAGAGACGGGTCAGAACACAGAGAGAGAGACAGGTCAGAACACAGAGAGAGGGGGACTGGTCAGAACACAGAGAGAGGGGGACTGGTCAGAACACAGAGAGAGGGGGACTGATCAGAACACAGAGAGAGGGGGACTGGTCAGAACACAGAGAGAGGGGGACTGGTCAGAACACAGAGAGAGAGACGGGTCAGAACACAGAGAGAGAGACGGGTCAGAACACAGAGAGAGGGGGACTGGTCAGAACACAGAGAGAGGGGGCTCGTGTAAAACTCAGTGTCTATGTGTACTGACCGTGGCAGGGAGCTGTACTCTGTGTCTGTACTGTGTGTCTGTAGTCTGTGTACTGACCATGGCAGGGAGCTGTACTGTGCATCTGTAGTCTGTGTACTGACCGTGGTGTCTGTACTGTGTGTCTGTAGTCTGTGTATTGACCGTGGCAGGGAGCTGTACTCTCTCTGTACTGTGTGTCTGTAGTCTGTGTACTGACCGTGGCAGGGAGCTGTACTCTGTGTCTGTACTGTGTGTCTGTAGTCTGTGTACTGACCGTGGCAGGGAGCTGTACTCTGTGTCTGTACTGTGTGTCTGTAGTCTGTGTACTGACCATGGTGTCTGTACTGTGTGTCTGTAGTCTGTGTATTGACCGTGGCAGGGAGCTGTACTCTCTCTGTACTGTGTGTCTGTAGTCTGTGTACTGACCGTGGTGTCTGTAGTGTGTCTGTAGTCGGTGTACTGACTGTGGTGTCTGTAGTGCGTCTGTAGTCTGTGTACTGACCATGGCAGGGAGCTGTACTGTGTCTGTACTGGGTGTCTGTAGTCTGTGTATTGACCGTGATGTCTGTTGTGCGTCTGTAGTCTGTGTACTGACCATGGTGTCTGTAGTCTGTGTACTGACCGTGGCAGGGAGCTGTACTCTGTGTCTGTACTGTGTGTCTGTAGTCTGTGTACTGACCATGGTGTCTGTAGTGTGTCGGTAGTCTGTGTACTGACCGTGGCAGGGAGCTGTAAGCTCTCTGTACTGTGTGTCTGTAGTCTGTGTACTGACCGTGGTGTCTGTAGTGTGTCTGTAGTCGGTGTACTGACTGTGGTGTCTGTAGTGTGTCTGTAGTCTGTGTACTGACCGTGGCAGGGAGCTGTACTGTGTCTGTACTGGGTGTCTTTAGTCTGTGTATTGACCGTGATGTCTGTAGTGCGTCTGTAGCCTGTGTACTGAGCGTGGTGTCTGTACTGTGTGTCTGTAGTCTGTGTACTGACCGTGGCAGGGAGCTGTACTGTCGCTGGGCTTGCTGGAAGGCGTCTCTCTCGTCCTGTCGTTGTCTCTGCACCTCCACAGAGACAGAGTGCCGCCCCGTCTGTGCCCTGTACGAGCCTCCTGCAGCGCTACCCCCACTGGCCTGGAGGAGGAACTGCAGTTACTCTCACGCCACAGAGAGGAGCGTGGATACTTACCACCAAACGCACCCACAGGCCAGACCTCCGCCTCCAGGCCAGACCTCCGCCTCCGCCTCCACCTCACCCCCCCGCCGGCCGTGGCGTAGAGCACTCCCCCGTACAGAGAGGGCAATGTGGGTGCACAACTCCACGCCTGATTCTACTCATCAAGGTCTTTGGCAAAGACTCTAATGGCGAGTAGAATCAGGTGTGTAACTGCTTGGTTGGAGCAGAACCCGACACCCACAAGTTTCAGGGTAAGATTGAGTTTCCGTGGTGCAGATTAATGGAGGTGGTTTAGTGGAAAGTGAAGTTAGTATGTGTTAGGCGCTAACCGTGTAAAAACATGGTGTAAAAAGCTAGTACTCACAGAACAAAACCCTGAACCAGCTGTACAAGCTTAGAACAGCTTATCGATGTATCCAATTAAAAACATTTTTTTAAATGCAGTCCCAATGATCAATTTACATAATGAGGCTTGTTCAGATGTCATAATACAAAAAACAAATAAATAAAGTCTGACTCATTCTGGACGATGGATAGATCATTCCAATTTATAAACCACTTTTATAGACACTCAGCCATTTTGTGCCAGAACTCTCACCACCCATCAGCTGAGGAGGAGAGGGAGAGAACGATTATATAGCCAATTAAATCGTGATGATTAGGTGGAGGGTTGAAAGAGCCAGATTGGGAATTTAGCCAGGACACCAGGGAACCCCGTATACTCATTGTGAAGAGTGTCATGGGATCTTTAACAATCACAGTGAGTCAGGACCTCGATTTAAAGTGTCATCCAAAAGTGCTCCCATCACTGCGCTGGGGCATTGGGGATAATTTGACCAAAGAGAAGATCGCCCCCTACTGGCCCACCAACACCACTTCCAGCAGCCACTAGTTTTCCCAGGAGTGCTGACCACACCCACACCTGCCCAGCCTCAACCATTCAGCAGGAGCAGGGTGCATGATGGGAAGTGTAGACATCTCCCTCAATCTCCATTCCCTCCCTCCAGTCATCATGTAAAGATCTGAATCAATCACATGGACACCTCCATGGACCTCAATAACTGCAATTATTTCCCAATCCGTTTTAAAGGCAAATTTCAGGCACACACATCACTGGACCAGCGTTATGATCTTACCTTCTCACCCGCGCAGAGGCCGGGTCAGTCCCGACCCCGATGTCACAGTACTAAGAGAAGTTCTGTTTAGGAGTTTAACGCTGTCAGAGTTTAACGCTGTAAGAGTTTAACGCTGTCAGAGTTTAACGCTGTAAGAGATTAACGCTGTCAGAGTTTTACACTGTAAGAGCTTAACGTGATATGCAGACTGGGGGGACATTAGTATTGAATTTAAAATGCTCACATTGTGGGAGTATGGTAGCTGCACTGGGAGTCTTATCCGTGTCCTTTAGAGCTGACCATATAATGGCACCGAACGCCACAGGGGCATCTCTGAGAATGAAATTAAATATTTCTGCACCAAACGGGAAATCTCATTTCATCATATAGGCACTATGGCTCCGATCCGGAGATGATGAACATGGTGCACACGCAGAGGTGGGGATGAAACTGGTTCTCCAGGTCACGCCGGCGTGTGCTCAGAACAGCTGCAAAGAGTCACTTCCAAATTACCCCGTATTCTTCCCATCCAGTCTCTCCAGACAAACACGCTGGTCAGCGTGTCAGAATAATAGCACTTAGAGTCTCTCAGTCTTCAATGAAAAGACAGAATTCCTGCCATTTCCTGACGCTAAGCAGCGATTTCAGCAACACCACCAGAGCGTTTTTATACCAGCGACACAGGACAGGAACAGAGAGATGAAAAGCAATGCAGGAAAAAACAAAACAAAAAAAAAAACACGTTTCATGTGCAAACCATGAATCACTCAATTTCTTTAACTATCGCACCTCTCACACCAAGATGACCCTGGGTGCTAGAGCGTTTAAACCAATCATACTGAACTCTGAACAAAACAGAAGCAAGGCACAGCACATATAGTTACATCAAGCCTGTTCTTGGAGGTCTACTGTTGTACATTTTCACTTCAGCCCTGATTTAACACACCCGATTCTACTGAGCAGCAACTCAAGCTGTTCTCTAGCTGTTGAATGTGGTGTGTTTTCTATGGTTGGAGTGTTAAACTACAGGACAGCAGCTCTCCAGGAACAGAGTTGGGCAGCTCTAATTATTTAATTCCTTGCATTCCTTCCTTTTTCTCACACTCAATGTACTGTACAGTGATCTGGGGGAAACTCACCTCAACCACCACTAATGTGCAGCCATGCATGGCAGCCATTTCACACCAGAACACTCACCACACACCAGCTGAGGCGAAGCGGGAGAGAACAGATATTTAGCCAATTAAATTAGGGATGATTACGAGGCAGGTTGAGAGAGCCAGTTTGGGAATGTAGCCAGGACACCAGGGAACCCCCTACTCTTTGCGAAGAGTACCATGGGATCTTTAATGACCACACCGGGTCAGGACCACGGTTTAACATCTCATCCGAAAGAAAGCATCTCCTACAGCACAGTCCAGTGAGCAGGGGGATGAAGCACAGGCAGGGGATTCGCTGAGCAGCAGGTTCACCAGCGCGGGGGTGACTGAGGCTGAGATGAACGAGCCAGAAGAAACACGGGAAGTCAGGAACATCTCAAGAGCGAGAGAGACTTCCAGAGCGAGAGAGACTTCCAGCTACACAGATAAATGCATAAACAAATACATAAATAATGTTGAAACAAAGAAAAAGAAGAAAGAGACCAGAATCCTGGTCAGCCTTGGTCTGTGAAAAGCTGACACATGGAAAGCCCCGGACAGGACCGATACCAGAACCAGAACCAGGACCAATACCAAAAC
>NC_083768.1:235689-255689 GCF_963514075.1 Conger conger | reverse complement strand
GTCTGTGCAAACCGTCTGTAGAAAGACTGTCTTTCTGAAGGACATTCCCCTGGAGTCACTGGAGCAGAGAGAGAAGGGTAATATCTGGGTGTGCCTGCAGAACATTATCACTGCAGTGGACTGCAGCTGCGGGTTAATATCCAGGCAGGAGCTGTGGATATCTGGGTCAGTCTGATTTTATAGAGGGAGCACTTTCACTCTTAACATTAATATACTGCTATATACGGTAAATAAATTTTATTTTGTGACATAAATAAATAGATTTCCCAGCAGTGTAATATACTGCAATATCTGAAAGCGATAATGTCCATATTTCCAATATTCTGTGAAGTGTAGCAACATGTTCATAATATATTTTATTTCTATATCCTACTTTCAGTGCTTCCACTCACATATGAAGGGAGTATATCTCTCTCTCTCATCTACCTTTTTCATAAAAGTGGAAGGTTTGGGGGGCAGTAGAAGGTTTGGAGGGGGGAGGGGAAGGTTTGAGGGGCTGAGTAAGGTTTGGGGGGCAGTAGAAGGTTTGGGGGGCAGTAGAAGGTTTGGAGGGGGGAGGGGAAGGTTTGAGGGGCTGAGTAAGGTTTGAGGGGCTGAGTAAGGTTTGGGGGGCAGTAGAAGGTTTGGGGGGCAGTGGAAGGTTTGGGGGGCTGAGTAAGGTTTGGGGCAGTAGAAGGTTTGGGGGGGGAGGGGAAGGTTTGGGGGGCTGAGGAAGGTTTGGGGGGCTGAGTAAGGTTTGGGGGGCAGTGGAAGGTTTGGGGGGCAGTAGAAGGTTTGGGGGGCTGAGTAAGGTTTGGGGGGGTGAGTAAGGTTTGAGGGGCAGTAGAAGGATTGGGGGGCTGAGTAAGGTTTGAGGGGCTGAGGAAGGTTTGGGGGGCAGTAGAAGGTTTGGGGGGCAGTAGAAGGTTTGGGGGGCAGTGGAAGGTTTGGGGGGCTGAGTAAGGTTTGGGGGCAGTAGAAGGTTTGGGGGGGGAGGGGAAGGTTTGGGGGGCTGAGTAAGGTTTGGGGGGGTGAGTAAGGTTTGAGGGGCAGTAGAAGGATTGGGGGGCTGAGTAAGGTTTGAGGGGCTGAGGAAGGTTTGGGGGGCAGTAGAAGGTTTGGGGGGGGGAGGGGAAGGTTTGGGGGTCTACAGCCCCTGCCGTTCTCTGACCTCTGGGTAAATCAGACTATCACAGTCCTTTGTGGTCGGTGTTCCCCCCACATCGACAGCAGTGACACACACACCGTGGATTACACGCCACACGCAAGATGACACGCCACTCGCAAGATGACACGCCACACGCAAGATGACACGCCACTCGCAGTCCGCTTGTAAACTAACGCCACACAGCCAGAGCGAAGGAAAGCTTCCTCCGCAGTGAGGAGATGTAGTTCTGTGACGTGCGCTTCAGCAAAGAGTGTTTGTGCAGTTCAGCAAAGCTTCCTGGAATGAGAGGATGCTCTTCGTGCACATTACACAGATTTAAACACCTTCAATCTCCCCAACCACAGAGCGGAAAACCTCCTCAACTGGCCTTGGAAAATCAGGATGTTCTCCATCCACTTTCAAACACCATGTTCTGGTCAGCCTATGAGCTTGAAGAAGCAGACACTCACTCACTCACACCTCTCTCTCTCTCTCATACTCATACACACACACACACACACACACACACACACACACACTGAGGTCGGCCTATGAGCTTGAAGAAGCAGAGTCAATATACCCTTCAACTGCACACCATCATGAAGCTGCTCTGTGCATACTTCACAGAGATTTTAAATGACTAATCTCTGCCACAAAGAATCCACAAAGAACTTGTCTGTAGGTGGTGTCAAAGCCTATACCAAACTGCCCATCGATAGCCTATACCCATCTATCCATCTGTAGCCAATACCATCTGCCCGTCTATGGGCTTTTCCCCTTTAATAGGGAGGGAGGGGAGGCGCTCACAGAACAGAGAGGATCATGGGCTTTTCCCCTTTAATAGGGAGGGAGGGGAGGCGCTCACAGAACAGAGAGGATCATGGGCTTTTCCCCTTTAATAGGGAGGGAGGGGAGGCGCTCACAGAACAGAGAGGATCATGGGCTTTTCCCCTTTAATAGGGAGGCAGGGGAGGAGCTCACAGAACAGAGAGGATCATGGGCTTTTCCCCTTTAATAGGGAGGGAGGGGAGGCGCTCACAGAACAGAGACGATCATGGGCTTTTCCCCTTTAATAGGGAGGGGGGGGGAGTCTCTTTCAGTAACTGCAGGTCAGAGAGCAGAAGCCATGTGATCACCTCTGGCACAGTAACTCCACTGCCCCACTCATTCCATCCCCAAAACAGTCAAACACACAGCACCCTACAAATCACACACTGACATCCAGACACACAACACGGCCTAAATCTGCACATTATTAAACAGAACCTGCCACTGAGGCAGGCTGTAGTGCATGAGTGTGATTTATGATCAGATGATATATGCGACATTTCTTACATTCATACAGCTATCCAACATCTCAAAGATCATTTATTGAATAAAATACATTCCATTTATGTCATAATGAATTCTGTTCATTTCTATTTCTGAGTTGTGGTGATATATATTTCCATCTCTGAGAGGATGATTAAGCTGAAATGTAGCTCTTGAATCATTTTTATGTGCCTATATACATGGCAGGATGGCTCTATGACAATAACAGGGCCAAAAGCACTCATCATCAGGGGATTACGCGCACGGCAGATCCAGCTCTCTGACTGATCTGCAGTCACACCTCGATCCCGACCAGAGCCAGACACTGCGCACCTGGGAATACCTGGGAATACCTGGGAATACCTGGGAATACCTGGGAATATCTGGGAATACGTTTCCTGTGTGCGTCTGGGACACGCCCGTTTCCTGTGTGTGTGTCTGTGACACGCCCATGTGTGCGTGAGTGTGCGCACGCACGCACACTCACACACACACACGCACACAGGCACGCACGCACACTCGCACACAGAAGGACATACAGAAGGACACACACACCGTCTCTCTCATTTTGCCATCTGTTCTCCATTGTCACATGAAGACGAGGACATTCTGAGCTCTGTATGAAAGGTGCTGTGAAAAGACAAAACGCCCAGATGAGCCCCTGACCACCATCACCATCATCATCATCCTCACCATCATCTCCATCATCCTCATCATCACCATCATCACCATCATCCTCACCATCATCACCATCACCATCACCATCATCCTCACCATCACCACCATCATCATCACCATCATCATCATCCTCACCATCACCACCATCATCATCATCCTCACCATCATCATCATCCTCACCATCATCTCCATCATCCTCACCATCATCACCATCATCCTCACCATCATCATCATCACCATCATCAGCTGCACCTCACAGCTAAACACACTGCACCTCACAGCTAAACACACTGTGCTCCTCACAGCTAAACACTCTGCACCTCACAGCTAAACACACTGTGCTCCTCACAGCTAAACACACTGCACCTCACAGCTAAACACACTGTGCTGGGTGAGTGCTGTCCTGATGACAGTACAGTGAACACATACTCACACACCACTCACTTAATGCTAATGGGCTGAACTGTATTCAGCACAAAACATCTACTTCACTTTCAAGAGAAGTTGACGTATTTTCTCCGGTTGAATATGTAATGGCTCTGCTTGCTCATTGTAAACGTACACAGACCACCTGTGGCAGTTTCTACAGAACGTACAGAGAGGAGAGAACACAGTTTATTAAAAGTGGAGCAGCAGTTACAGTGAAGCCACAGCACTCAGCTCACTTAATGATACCCCCCCCCCTCCTGCTCTCGACTGCTGTCAATGAAGTGAAACCATACTTCAGCTGCCAGTGTCCTCACCCCATCCCACGTGTTCAGGGGCCGATTAACCCCACAGTCACTCAGAGAGAGGAGAGAGGAGGTTCAGAGAGAGGAGGTTGAGAGAGAGGAGGCTCAGAGAGGAGGTTCACAGAGCAGCAAGCTGAGGATTCTCAGACTCCAGTGCTGGCGATCTTCCAGAACTCTCCGTGTCAGTGTGGATAGGCGAGGGAGGGGGTTTCGGGGGTAGGTGTGATTCCCATTCCTGCCGCAATTTCTTCACACCTTCCCAGACACAGGCTGGAGTGGCCCGGTTACTGTGGTTACCGTGGTTACCGGACCCCCCAGAAAGGGTGAAATGTCAGCGTGTTGCAGAGTGGCAGGACCTCATCACCTCCTCAGCACTGCTGACACGCTTCAGTCAGCGGAGTCTGTGTGCGTGACCCGCATGGAGAACATGAAGACACGGTTCAGCTGTGTGTGAGAGGCAGCCAGGGAAATCACACGCTATTCTACTGTCTTTTTTAGCCTTGCTTCTACAGATTCTCACCCTGTCTGTGCTCAGAAAGCTGTGTGCTCAGAAAGCCAAATCAGTATTTCTGTGTGATGTCTCAACAGCACAGGACCGCACTACTAGAACATTCCTATTTTTACTGAAACTGACTGCAGCGGATTTCATTAATGCAGTCAACACAGGACATACAGGGACACACAGGACACACAGGGACACACAGGGACACACAGGACGTACAGGACACACAGGGACACACACACGGACACACACAGGACACACAGGGACACACAGGGACACACAGGGACACACAGGGACACACACAGGGACACACACAGGGACACACAGCGACACACAGGAACATTCTCATTAGACCTGGAGAAGACACACAATGTGAGGGCCAATCAGCAGCACTGATCATCACAGAGCACATTAACTAGGCCCAAAATGAGCCTGTTAGGGGGGAGACAATTAGAGGAGATTACAGACAGGGGTGATCACACTGCCTGTAAAAACTCTCACACTTGCTTCTCTCACTCACTCACACACACACACACACACACACACACACACACACACACACACACACACACACACACACACACACACACACACACACACACTCTCACACGCCAGTTCCCCAAGTGAACTGACCAATCACTATCATTGTTATTACCCTGATCAATCATCTACAGGTGCACACATACAGAAAACAAAAAAACAACCAGACAAAAAAACAAAAACACACAAACACAAACCGCCCATTACTTGAATTGTGTAATCCATATGCAGCTGTCAACATGCTGGGCACGACGATGACATCTGAATTATCAAACAAGTAATGAATGACACTCCTGAAGAGGAAATGCTTGTTTAATTATGAGAATGAGATAATGACAATCACTCCTGGGAAATAATAACCGGCTCGATTCCTAATCAATAAAGCACAGGAGCTGCAGGAACAAGCTGCAGGATGGAGGAGTTCATGAATATTCAGCTCTAAGTACAGACACACCCAGACACGCAGCCAGACAGACACGCAGCCAGACACGCAGCCAGACACACAGACAGTGACAAGTAGCCAGACAGACACAAACAGACAGGCGGCCAGACACGCAGCCAGACACGCAGTCGTTCTGAACGGAGTTCACCTTCCAGCTAAACTCACAAGAAACACCCCTAAAGACATACTGGGGAGTCCAAACACAGGCGGGACAATGAGACCTTATGACTGAGATTCTGTTGGTCATCTCAGGAAACAACCATTCAGAAGCATGTGTGAGAATAATACACTATATCATTACAGAAACAAATAAATATACACATGATAGCAGGGGTACTCAACTCCAGGACCTGCGGGTCACAATGTCTCTTAACCGTGCACTACACAACCTGATTCACCGATGACCTCACTTCCGGAAACAAAAGCATAACGTAATTGTAAAATCAGGTGGTTTAGGGCATGGTTTGAGTGAACACCTGCAGACACAGCAGTGCACATTACCTGTACTTCAGTTAGGCTGTTTTTAACCCTTTGAAGAGTAGGTTTTTGGAATCTTTGGAATGTTCTAGAGCTCTATTGCTATCTGTTGTCAGTAGTGATGGTTACACCAGCATTAGGATGTCCAGTTAAGAGCACTCCAATCAGATATCTGTGATCTTACACCTTAAAGGGTAAAAGGTCATGTCACTCTGACCAGCATGACTACAAGCCCTCTCTAACCCACCCACAGCTCTTTAACACAGCACACACACTCATGCTCTCACACACACACACACACACACACACACACGCACACGCTCATGCTCACACACTCACACACACACACACTCACACACTCACACACTCACACACTCACACACACGCTCATGCTCACACACACACTCACACACTCACACACTCACACACTCACTCACTCACACACACACTCACACACTCACACACTCACACACACGCTCATGCTCACACACACACTCACACACTCACACACTCACACACTCACTCACTCACACACACACTCACACACTCACACACTCACACTCACACTCACACTCACACACTCACGCACACGCTCATGCTCACACACACACACTCACACTCACACTCACACACACTCACACACTCACACACTCACACACACACACTCACACACTCACACACACACACACTCATGCTCACACACTCACACACTCACACACTCACACACTCACACACTCACACACTCACACACACGCTCATGCTCACACACACACTCACACACTCACACACTCACACACTCACACACTCACACACTCACACTCACACACACTCACACACTCACTCACACACACACTCACACACTCACACACTCACACACTCACACAGGAGGAGCGTGGGCTTGAGGGCGTATGGACGTGCCCCCAGACACCATGAACAAGCCTCTCTGCAGGGGGTAGGAAAGCAGTGGCACTGAAGATACAGTCCGTGCAGCCAATAATAACAGGCTGGCACAAATTCTACCTCTTAGGTGAGAAGGATAGAGAGAGAAACACTGGGTCCAGTCTAATCTGCATCTCTAAGAGCCAGGTCCATCTGATCCTACAGATCTGCAGCATGACGCTAATGGCTATCGCAGTCGCAAGAGGCAGAGTGAGAATATTGTGCTTTAAGCAGTAAATGAGGTTCAGGATATGGCGTTAGATGTAGCGTAGACAGGGCTCAGAGACTCCACAGCATTACTCGAGCAGAAATGGGGTTCGACAGTCAGACAGAGAAAGGACAATAATCTGCAGCATCCAGACGATTCTTGAGAAGTTCCAGACAGTAAAACTCTCTCATCTTACTTCAGAGATGTCAACATCCCCTTAATTTTAGAAGTGTATCCAACCAAACCTCAACTTACTGACAGAATTAGATTTTATGCAAGTTAAAAAAAGACACAACAAGGCATATTTGAAAGGAAAATGTCCATATGGTAAGTCTTAGGGGTTTATGAGAGGGATAGAATAGCGCAATGCAACTGCAAAGAAGTTACAGCAAAGTCTTCAACCAGATGTAGCTGTAAACACATCACGCCAACTGGCTCCCACACAAACAGTGTTGATCTCTGTGGCTCAGAAAATCTGGAGAAGAAAACCCAAACAAATGTAATACGATTTCAATGCCTCCAGTGGAAAAGTGGCTTTCAACAACCAGCATCCCTGGGCTGAGGTCAGGGGAGAGAGAAAGGCTCTGAGAGGGTTCACATCTGCGTGTTCATGACACACTGTTCAACATAATCAAAAATAACCCTACACACCGATCACACAAAATCCTAACCTCTAATTCATAACCCCAAAATCCAAACATCCAATCTGGAACCCACTGTAAATCCCAACCCTAACCTCTGACCTTAACCCCTAACCTTAGCCCACAATCCCTAATTCCTAAGGCCAAAGCCCCAATCTTAACACCAAAACCCTGACCACCCTTCTGACACACACCTCACACCTGTCTGAGAGACCACCCTTCTGTCACACACCTCCTGTCTGAGAGACCACCCTTCTGACACACACCTCACACCTGTCTGAGAGACCACCCTTCTGTCACACACCTCCTGTCTGAGAGACCACCCTTCTGACACACACCTCACACCTGTCTGAGAGACCACCCTTCTGACACACACCTCACACCTGTCTGAGAGACCACCCTTCTGTTACACACCTCCTGTCTGAGAGACCACCCTTCTGACACACACCTCACACCTGTCTGAGAGACCACCCTTCTGACACACACCTCACACCTGTCTGAGAGACCACCCTTCTGACACACACCTCACACCTGTCTGAGAGACCACCCTTCTGACACACACCTCACACCTGTCTGAGAGACCACCCTTCTGTCACACACCTCCTATCTGAGAGACCACCCTTCTGACACACACCTCCTATCTGAGAGACCACCCTTCTGACACACACCTCACACCTGTCTGAGAGACCACCCTTCTGTCACACACCTCACACCTGTCTGAGAGACCACCCTTCTGTCACACACCTCCTGTCTGAGAGACCACCCTCCTGCTTCTTAATGAAGTCCTTGCACACTCGTACATTCACTCCCTCCTTCTCGCTTTCACCCTTGACAACTTCTTCTGTGATCTCTCAGGATGTTCAGCCGCGTGATTCGCTCGATGATCTCAGCAACAGCCAATAAGAAAGAGTGACAGGACACTAAGAGCCTGTGTGATTCGTCACTTGGTGTCTGCGATGTTAGATTTCCGAGATGCAGATAAGACAAGGTCGTTTTGTCGATAAATTAAACATTGTTGGTTGACAAGTGCCAACTTCCCTTCTAATTACCCTGCTGGGCTTTGAGACAGGAAACGGGTGACTACAGGAACAGCGTGGTAATGAATGAAGGGGAAGGCATGCTCTGACACCAGCAGCATAAATAATGAACTGCAGATGTTAAAAACGAAGCGATGCCCTACACCGGGTCTCAAAGTCATCCAGAAACGTGCGTGTGTGGGAGCGCACTTTCAGCCTGCAATATTTCAGCCTTTCTCTTGAACCTGACAATTAATACATTAAGAGTTAAAGCAGTGTTTTCAAAGGGAGCCCAAGTTGACATCTCATAAATTGCTCACAGAATTAAAGTGGAATGTGCTGAAAACAGAAAGCCTGATTTATTAAGAAAAAGGCATTGTTGCCATGGGGTTTTGCAGCATTGTGACGACAAAGTAACCAGCAAGGAAAACGAACAAAAGTATAATTAACCTCACTCACATTATTCAGTGTGTATTACTCATACACGCACACGCACACACACACACACACACCACATACACACACGCACACACACACGCACACACGCACGCGCACACGCACACACATACACATACACATACACATACACATACACATATGCGCTCACACACACCACTAGCTCGCTCGCACGCACGCACGCACGCACGCACATCACACACACGCACATCACACACAGCACACACACACCACATACACCCCCAACACAGACACACAATATTATATCCCACATACAAGAGAACACATATAATCACATTTTTATTGTATCTTTATGTTATATGTGTATTTCCTCTGGTGACTTTTTCAAAATGGCTGCACCTGAAACAGCAATTTGAGACACACAGCACTGATGAAAGGACAGGGGAGAAATAAAACTAAAATATCTGCTAAGAGGAGAAATCAGAGACAGGCAGCTGACAGCGAGGGGGAAACATGACAGCTCTATAAACTACCGAGCAGCTAGTCCTGTCCACGCTATGTACACGACACACAGACTGCACACACACTATGCACACGCTATACACACACACACACACACGCTACTGACACGCTATGCACCTGACACACAGACTGCACACACACACGCTACTGACACGCTATGCACTCGACACACAGACTGCACACACACTATGCACACGCTATGCACACACACACGCACTATGCACACACACTATGCACGCGCGCACACGCACACACACACACACACACACACGCGCTACTGACACGCTATGCACTCGACAGACAGACTGCACACACACTATGCACACGCTATACACACACACGCTATGCACACACTATGCACATGCACACACACACTATGCACACGCGCGCACGCACGCACGCACGCACGCACGCACGCACGCACACACGCACACACGCACACACGCACGCACACACACACACACACACACACACACACACACACACTATGCACACACACACTATGCACACGCTATACACACACACACACACACACACTACTCATACCTGACTCGCTCGCTAGCGCAGAGCAGTGTGCGCCTTCCAGTCCGGCAGGCATGCATAGCCACAAGGGCTTAGGGAGAAAACCAACACAGGCGTTATTACATGTAATAAATGTGTTATTACGAAGCAACTACATATGGTATTACTAATGAACTACATACTGTATGCTACAACTAATTTAGTATTACATTGCTTGTTATATACTTTTCTGCTGATTACTTTCAATTTCAAGTATGATGACATGCAAGATTAATAAATTAATACAGGACGACAAGCACAATGTCGTCCCAGGAGTAGGTCAAAGCATTTAAAAATATTACATTACATTACATTATTGGCATTTGGCAGACACTCTTATCCAGAGTGACGTACAGTTGAGCAATGCAGGGTTGTCCCTGGAGCAATGCAGGGTTAAGGGCCTTGCTCAAGGGCCCAACGGTTGTGCGGATCTTATCATGGCTACACCGGGATTAGAACCACCAACCTAGCGTGTCCCAGTCATTTACCTTAACCACTATGCTACAGGCCGCCCCATATCTGGAGAATGTTCTGACGGTGCATAAGGTATTTTCTTAGTGTGGAATCAGAGAAGACACTGGGCATACTGCCCAGAACAAAGTGAAAACGGTTTAAGCAAACTACGTTTGAAGGTTCAGTCTTTTGCAAAGGAAAGCCTGGCTTCCGCCAAGCATGTTGATTTTGTGCACGACTGTCACACTGTTGATGCTGAGGTTACAGATACAGGAAACAGTCTTAGGAATATAAAGAACAGAAACCATAGTCGGGGGGGAGAGAGGGAGAGAGGGGAGAGAGGGGGAAAGAAAGAGAGAGAGAGGGAGAGAGCAGGGGAGAGAGAGAGGCAGAAAGAGAGAGGGAGAGGGAGAGAAAGAGAGAGAGGGAGAAAGAGAGAGGGAGAGGGAGAGGGAGAGAAAGAGAGAGGGGGAGAAAGAGAGAGGGGGAGAGAGAAAGCGGGGGTGGATATCGGAAGCTTTCAGGGCCAGCTATCACCATTTTAATAAACTAAAATATCAGGAACAGCGGCAATATCCACCACTTTATTAAAAACGCCATTTCCTGTCGTCTGAAAACCATTCATAATTCTGTCAGGAAGGAGCCGGGGCAAAGGTTTTGTGGGAGGAAAAAACAAAGAAAGCGAACGATAACATTCCAGGGAAATCCCTCCCCCTCGGCTGTCTGCCATTATTACTGCAGAAGGAGCTCTGAAATAAATAATAACGTAGGGGGAAAATTACAGCTTTTTTAATTGAATGAAAATGAATCTCAGTTCTGTTCTGTTCCTTGCTGAGAGCCTTGTGTATGCCGTACATTATAACAGCATTCATGTGTAGTTATTGTTGTACTCCGTGGTATGTGGGGACAGCGATATTGGAGGTGATCTTGATGACCCAACAGGAGCTACATTTTCAGTGCTTGTTGAGAGAGCATTCCAACACTAACCATTCTGGTGTCAACGTGTCTTCCGGGATGTCTGTGAAAACCCCCATGAGAGGAAGTCCTAGGTCAGCCAAACGAGACTCTCCATGCACAGAGTATTCAAGACTACGGGAAGAGACTGTGCACAGCGTATTCAAGACGACGGGAAGAGACTGTGCACAGCATATTCAAGACTACAGGCCCTGCTGTAACCCCTGCTATGACTAGCACCTTTAAACCAAACTGGGCAAGTAGCACATGCATTGCATCAGCATGACATCACCCCAAATCCAGCACTGAATACACCCTGAATCCCACACTGAATACACCCTGAATCCCACACTGAATACACCGTGAATCCCACACTGAATACACCGTGAATCCCACACTGAATACACCCTGAATCCCACACTGAATACACCTTGAATCCCACACTGAATACACCGTGAATCCCACACTGAATACACCCTGAATCCCACACTGAATAGACCCTGAATCCCACACTGAATACACCCTGAATCCCACACTGAATACACCTTGAATCCCACACTGAATACACCCTGAATCCCGCACTGAATACACCCTGAATCCGGCGTTGAGTACACCCTGAATCCGGCACTGAATACACCCTGAATCCCACACTGAATACACCCTGAATCCGGCGTTGAGTACACCCTGAATCCGGCACTGAATACACCCTGAATCCCACACTGAATACACCCTGAATCCCACACTGAATACACCCTGAATCCCACACTGAATACACCCTGAATCCGGCGTTGAGTACACCCTGAATCCGGCACTGAATACACCCTGAATCCCACACTGAATACACCCTGAATCCCACACTGAATACACCCTGAATCCCACACTGAATACACCCTGAATCCCACACTGAATACACCCTGAATCCCACACTGAATACACCCTGAATCCCACACTGAATACACCCTGAATCCCACACTGAATACACCCGGAATCCCGCACTGAATACACCCTGAATCTGGTGTTGAGTACACCCTGAATCAGGCCCTTTCGCACCCACAGGACTACTGGGGAAGGGATGGGTTCAAAGAGGGCTGGACTCTCCTCCATTTAAATGAAAGACATCTGGTCCATGAAGTATTGAACTGGATTTCATGCAGTAACATACAGTATATTCATTGAAAAGTGATGTCCCTTATGAGAAATTCAGCAACTTGCTGCAAATGTAGATTTTTTCCTTGTTCAGAAAAATTACTGCAGAATATTTTTATATTTTATAGAGCAATATCTACAAGCGACAATAAGTTGCAAATTTGCTCATACGGTGAAGTAACATAGCGCCACATTTCCATAAGTGATGATTGTGTACGTGCTGTATATAAGTGTGTGTACGTGCTGTATATAAGTGTGTACGTGCTGTATATAAGTGTGTGTACGTGCTGAATATAAGTGTGTGTACGTGCTGTATATAAGTGTGTGTACGTGCTGTATATAAGTGTGCACATGCTCTATATAAGTGTACATGTGTACACTTATGTACTTAAAACATATATAACCCCCTCCACCTTAAAATATTCAGAAAATACAATAAACCATGGATTAAAGCTCTAGATAGCGTCAACTCATGAATCATCATCACCAGTACAGATATGTACTTAAAACATATATAACCCCCTCCACCTTAAAATATTCAGAAAATACAATAAGCCATGGATTAAAGCTCTAGATAGCGTCAATATTATCCAGCCGCTAAGAGCGAAGAGAGCCGATGGAGAAACGCGGTGGCCATTTTGAATCATCTGTTATAATGACTGGCCCTCAGCCGCCTGGCTGAATTGATGGTGGCCGTTTGGCGGGGATCGGGCCGGTCGGTGGCCCTGGGAGACGCAGGGACATAAATCAGCCGCTGAAATGATATTCGCACAGACTTGAGCGCATATTGATTAGACATTATTTGCGCAAACAGTCTCCGGGGAATCGGAGCCATCTATTCGGCGGTGAAACGAGGCGACGGAATCGATAACCCTCCCTGAAAAGAGCAGCCTTCCTCCTGCCTCTGTGCGTCTCAGACTCCGACAGGAAGGAGCACAAAAGCCCAATCCAAAATGGCCGCTTCATCTACACTACAGTGGAGGAGAAAACAACTCTCCTTTCATTTAGAACTATTGGTGCCATAAAAACTGGCATTATCAGACCAAGAGGAAGATCGGATAATCTTTTTCGATTCCTTTTGCCCGGCGGTAGCTCTTAAGCGACAGCTTCTGATTAAACTTTCTGCAAATTGAAAATCTCAACACTTTCTGTGTAAGTACAGCATAGTACGCTTTCTCAAAATAAACATTAATGTAATGATATCCGCATTTCTCAGCACGTGGAGAGAAAGACACATATGGCTGAACCAGACACACAAGAGACCAATCATACAGCACAAGCGTCCTCCATCTCCCTCCCCAACCAATTCTCCCTCACTCTCTCCCTCCCTCTCTTTCTCTCCCTCACTCTCTCCCTTTATCACTCTCGCTCCCCACTCTCTCTTTCTGAGCTTGAGATCCGTGTTTGTAATTGAGATAATTCTCTATTGGCTTGGAGAAAAGGCCTTGTTAAAATAACACGGAGGACACGGTTGATCTGAATACAGACCGTGGTATGAAGTGTATACAATGCACACATCCATAATGCATCCATTATTTCTGACTCCATGGAAACATTTCAAAGAAGCTCCATTAATCTGTGTATCCTGTCGTTGTGTCATGAGAGCTCTTTGTTTACATGCAGAGAGGTGAAAATAAACCATGTTACAGAGACACCGCACGATAACCATTTCACCTCCACACCTGTTTCCCTGCGTATGTCACCTTAATGAATTCACTGCAGGGATGATGTAAATACACACATCTCTCTCTCACTCTCTTCCACACTCTCTCCCTCTTCATCTCCTTATACAGAACACGCACTCACACATACACACACTCGCACACACTCTCACACACACTCACACACACTCACACACACTCACACACACTCACACACACTCACACACACACACACTCACACACACTCACACACACTCACACACACTCACACACACTCACACACACTCACACACACACCCACACACCCACACACTCACACACACTCACACACACTCACACACACTCACACACACACCCACACACTCACACACAGCGAATGTGACCCAGCGGGGCAGTGTGTGTCTGTGAGGAGAGGTCTAACCCAGCGGGGCAGTGTGTGTCTGTAAGGAGAGGTCTGACCCAGCGGGGCAGTGTGTGTCTGTGAGGAGAGGTCTGTAGAATATCTCCTCTTAAATGCAGCAGGATTGTGAAACTCAGAACCTGCTCTGACTATGTTCACCACTGGGACTGCGAGTGGTTCACAGCTCCTAAATCACTGGGCTGTCGGGAATATTGAAATTCCCTCCTTTCTCTCTCAGATTCCGGATGACCTAGATTTCCCAAGCAGGGAGAAGGATTGAGTCCAGACCTTGTTCCTCTGGAAGGACTCTGAAATAGGCACAGAGAAAACACACACTCTCACACTCTCACACTCTCTCACACTCTCACACTCTCACACTCTCACACTCTCACACTCTCACACTCTCACACACACACACACACACACACACACACACACACACACACACACACACACACTCTGGGGTTTTTGAAGCGCAGTTGAAAAGCTTCTCACAGTAATATCCCTCAGTGATGCAGTACTGCACTGCATTGTGGGAAGGCATATTCTGTCTTTACACACTCACCGAGCACTTGATGAGGAAACTTTTTACTTTATTACACTTACTTATTAATGCGATTATCAATCAATCAATTTGTATTTGTATAGTGCCTTCGTCACAAAGCAGCTTTACAGAGAAACCGGTCCCCAAGAGTAAGCCTAGGGCAACAGTGGTAAGGAAAAACTCCCTGGAAACAGGAAGAAACCTTGAGCAGAACCTGACTCAGTAGGGGAACCCATCTGCCGCTGGTTGACACCGGTTTGTTGAAATCAGCCAATTGTGTGGCAGCAGTGCAATAGGGTATGGAGGGTGTGTGTGTGTGTGTGTGTGTGTGTGTTTGTGTGAGGGTGTGTGGGGAGGGTGTGTGTGTGGGGAGGGTAAGTGTGTGGGCAGTGAATGTGTATGTGTGTGTGTGAGTCTGTGTGTGTGTGAGAGAGAGGGTGTGCGTGTGTGTGTGATTGTGTGTGTGTATTAATAAACAAATACAATTATCCCTTTGGTACAGCTATATTGTATGTATTATCACATTAATGGCATTTGGCAGACGCTCTTATCCAGAGTGACGTACAGTTGATTAGACTAAGCAGGAGACAATCCTCCCTTGGAGCAAGCAGGGTTAAGGGCCTTGCTCAAGGGCCCAACGGCTCCAATGGCCTTGTACTGCACATTGTCTGGAGTAATTTTATTTCTGCACTCAGATCTCAGAAAGCGAAGTGCATGTTCAGCACCACCCATGCAACTGCAGAGATCTGCTCCCTCAGAGCAGAAACTCAATCAGGCAGACAGACGGACGGTTATTGGGCCTCGGATGAGCCTCTTAAAGACGGGAAGCAGGACAGAGCCCAGGAGGAGCCCCCCCCCCCCCGCTGGGGGGATTAGGGGAACTCTGGGACGTCTGGCTCCAAGCACGCATGACATCACCACATTAAGGACGGTCGATACCAGCGAGGCAGCCATTGTCCCCGGACACTAACACTGCTCCTACATGCAGTCTGATGTCGTTGCGGTTACTGCTGGCTTGGTCTAACGGTGGCTGTGGTCCAAGAACCCCCATACCCACCTCTGGGGTTTCCACCACCACCACTAACACTTTACACACAGCCCAGAGTGTGTCACACACTAACCCTTTACACACAGCCCAGTGTCACACACTAACACTTTACACACAGCCCAGTGTCACACACTAACACTTTACACACAGCCCAGAGTGTGTCACACACTAACACTTTACACACAGCCCAGAGTGTGTCACACACTAACACTTTACACACAGCCCAGAGTGTGTCACACACTAACACTTTACACACAGCCCAGAGTGTGTCACACACTAACACTTTACACACAGCCCAGAGTGTGTCACACACTAACACTTTACACACAGCCCAGAGTGTGTCACACACTAACACTTTACACACAGGCCAGTGTCACACCCTAACACTTTACACACAGCCCAGAGTCACACACTAACACTTTACACACAGCCCAGAGTGTGTCACACACTAACACTTTACACACAGCCCAGTGTCACACCCTAACACTTTACACACAGCCCAGTGTCACACACTAACACTTTACACACAGCCCAGAGTCACACACTAACACTTTACACACAGCCCAGTGTGTGTCACACACTAACACTTTACACACAGCCTAGAGTGTGTCACACACTAACACTTTACACACAGCCCAGAGTGTGTCACACACTAACACTTTACACACAGCCCAGTGTCACACACTAACACTTTACACACAGCCCAGAGTGTGTCACACACTAACCCTTTACACACAGCCCAGTGTCACACACTAACACTTTACACACAGCCCGGAGTGTCACACTAACACTTTACACACAGCCCAGAGTGTGTCACACACTAACCCTTTACACACAGCCCAGTGTCACACACTAACACTTTACACACAGCCCAGAGTGTGTCACACTAACACTTTACACACAGCCCAGAGTGTGTCACACACTAACCCTTTACACACAGCCCAGAGTGTGTCACACACTAACCCTTTACACACAGCCCAGAGTGTGTCACACACTAACACTTTACACACAGCCCAGAGTGTGTCACACACTAACCCTTTACACACAGCCCAGTGTCACACACTAACACTTTACACACAGCCCGGAGTGTCACACTAACACTTTACACACAGCCCAGTGTCACACACTAACACTTTACACACAGCCCAGAGTGTGTCACACACTAACACTTTACACACAGCCCAGAGTGTGTCACACACTAACCCTTTACACACAGCCCAGTGTCACACACTAACACTTTACACACAGCCCAGTGTCACACACTAACACTTTACACACAGCCCAGAGTGTGTCACACACTAACACTTTACACACAGCCCAGAGTGTGTCACACACTAACACTTTACACACAGCCCAGAGTGTGTCACACACTAACACTTTACACACAGCCCAGTGTCACACACTAACCCTTTACACACAGCCCAGAGTGTGTCACACACTAACACTTTACACACAGCCCAGAGTGTGTCACACACTAACACTTTACACACAGCCCAGTGTCACACACTAACACTTTACACACAGCCCAGAGTGTGTCACACACTAACACTTTACACACAGCCCAGAGTGTGTCACACACTAACACTTTACACACAGCCCAGTGTCACACACTAACCCTTTACACACAGCCCAGAGTGTGTCACACACTAACACTTTACACACAGCCCAGAGTGTGTCACACACTAACACTTTACACACAGCCCAGTGTCACACACTAACACTTTACACACAGCCCAGTGTCACACACTAACCCTTTACACACAGCCCAGAGTGTGTCACACACTAACACTTTACACACAGCCCAGTGTCACACACTAACACTTTACACACAGCCCAGTGTCACACACTAACACTTTACACACAGCCCAGAGTGTGTCACACACTAACACTTTACACACAGCCCAGTGTGTGTCACACTAACACTTTACACACAGCCCAGAGTGTGTCACACACTAACACTTCACACACAGCCCAGTGTCACACCCTAACACTTTACACACAGCCCAGAGTGTGTCACACACTAACACTTTACACACAGCCCAGAGTGTGTCACACACTAACACTTTACACACAGCCCGGAGTGTCACACTAACACTTTACACACAGCCCAGAGTATCACACACTAACACTTTACACACAGCCCAGTGTCACACACTAACACTTTACACACAGCCCAGAGTGTGTCACACACTAACACTTTACACACAGCCCAGAGTGTGTCACACACTAACACTTTACACACAGCCCAGTGTCACACACTAACACTTTACACACAGCCCAGAGTGTGTCACACACTAACACTTTACACACAGCCCAGTGTCACACACTAACACTTTACACACAGCCCAGAGTGTGTCACACTAACACTTTACACACAGCCCAGAGTGTGTCACACACTAACACTTTACACACAGCCCAGTGTCACACACTAACACTTTACACACAGCCCAGTGTCACACACTAACACTTTACACACAGCCCAGTGTCACACACTAACACTTTACACACAGCCCAGAGTGTCACACTAACACTTTACACACAGCCCAGAGTGTGTCACACACTAACACTTTACACACAGCCTAGAGTGTGTCACACACTAACACTTTACACACAGCCCAGTGTCACACACTAACACTTTACACACAGCCCGGAGTGTCACACTAACACTTTACACACAGCCCAGAGTGTGTCACACACTAACACTTTACACACAGCCCAGAGTGTGTCACACACTAACCCTTTACACACAGCCCAGAGTGTGTCACACACTAACACTTTACACACAGCCCAGTGTCACACACTAACACTTTACACACAGCCCAGTGTCACACACTAACACTTTACACACAGCCCAGAGTGTGTCACACACTAACACTTTACACACAGCCCAGTGTCACACACTAACACTTTACACACAGCCCAGAGTGTGTCACACACTAACACTTTACACACAGCCCAGAGTCACACACTAACACTTTACACACAGCCCAGAGTGTGTCACACACTAACACTTTACACACAGCCCAGAGTGTGTCACACACTAACACTTTACACACAGCCCAGTGTCACACACTAACACTTTACACACAGCCCAGAGTGTGTCACACACTAACACTTTACACACAGCCCAGTGTCACACACTAACACTTTACACACAGCCCAGTGTCACACACTAACACTTTACACACAGCCCAGAGTGTGTCACACCCTAACACTTTACACACAGCCCAGAGTGTGTCACACACTAACACTTTACACACAGCCCAGAGTGTGTCACACTAACACTTTACACACAGCCCAGTGTCACACACTAACACTTTACACACAGCCCAGAGTGTGTCACACACTAACACTTTACACACAGCCCAGAGTGTGTCACACCCTAACACTTTACACACAGCCCAGTGTGTGTCACACACTAACACTTTACACACAGCCCAGAGTGTGTCACACCCTAACACTTTACACACAGCCCAGAGTGTCTCACACACTAACACTTTACACACAGCCCAGTGTGTCACACACTAACACTTTACACACAGCCCAGAGTGTGTCACACCCTAACACTTTACACACAGCCCAGTGTCACACACTAACACTTTACACACAGCCCGGAGTGTCACACTAACACTTTACACACAGCCCAGAGTGTGTCACACACTAACACTTTACACACAGCCCAG
>NC_083768.1:225689-230689 GCF_963514075.1 Conger conger | reverse complement strand
TCCGCACGGAGAATCACATGAGCATCACCAGATGGCTCCCAGCACACAATGGCCTCTTTAACTGGGGAAATAAAGTATTAATCTCTGCTTTTGAGCAGGGAGATGCACTCTGGGACCAGGGGACACAGACAATACTCCGATTGTACAGCGAGTCTCCACTGAAGCACCTCGGGCAAGAGCATTTTATTTCTCTTTTTCTTCTTTGACAAATGATCTCTGATCTCAGACCAGCGGGTTCATGCGGGATCACAGCCCCTGAACAGCAGGATGTTTGACTACGAGTCTGCGCACCATGAATAACATTCCCTGTAAATACAGCACTGTACACTCCCCCCCCTCCCCATCACAGCCCACTCACTGTCTAAAACAGCGCTGAATATCTGGGAAGAGTGCAGATTTACATGAGCATGAATACGGGAAGCCCAATCACTCGCACATTAATGAGATTTATTAGCGATAGGCTGGTCGAGGAGGGGGAGAAACACGCTGGAGTTACTTATTCAGATCCGAGTGGAGCTGGCACAGTGCTGACAGACGGTGTGCCTTAGAGTGCCAGCATGCTCTCTGTCACACACACACACACAGCATGCTCTCTGTCACACACACAGTATGCTCTCTGTCTGACACACACACACACACACACACACACACACACACACACATACACACAGTATGCTCTCTGTCACACACACACACACACACACACAGACAGTATGCTCTCTGTCACACACACACACCTCACACACCACACCACACACCACACACCTCACACACTTACACACACACACACACCACACACACCTCACACACTTTCATACCAGCACCTTACAGTGAAAGAGAAACTTCTGAACCCCTGAATGTCTTTTTCCTGAACCCCTCAATGTCAGAACTGTGTCACTGTAATACAGCTCCCCCTCTGTGTGACTATAATAGAGCTCCTCTGTGTGACTAATAGAACTCCCCTGTGTGTGACTGTAATGGAGCTCCCTGTGTGACTGTAATACAGCTCCCCTGTGTGACTGTAATACAGCTTCCCTGTGTGACTGTAATAGAGCTCCCCTGTGTGACTGTAATAGAGCTCCTCTGTGTGACTGTAATACAGCTCCCCCTCTGTGTGACTGTAATACAGCTCCCCCTCTGTGTGACTGTAATAGAGATCCACCTGTGTGTGACTGTAATAGAGCTCCCCTGTGTGTGGCTGTAATACAGCTCCCCCGTGTGACTGTAATAGAGCTCCCCTGTGTGACTGTAATAGAGCTCCCCCTGTGTGTGACTGTAATAGAGCTCCCCTGTGTGACTGTAATACAGCTCCCTGTGTGACTGTAATAGAGCTCCCCTGTGTGACTGTAATATAGCTTCCCTGTGTGACTGTAATATAGCTCCCTGTGTGACTGTAATACAGCTCCCCTGTGTGACTGTAATACAGCTCCCCTGTGTGACTGTAATACAGCTCCCTGTGTGTGACTGTAATAGAGCTCCCCTGTGTGACTGTAATAGAGCTCCCTGTGTGACTGTAATACAGCTCCCCCCGTGTGTGATTGTAATAGAGCTCCCCTGTGAGTGACTGTAATAGAGCTCCCCTTTGTGTGACTGTAATAGAGCTCCCCTGTGTGACTGTAATAGAGCTCCCTGTGTTACTGTAATAGAGCTCCCCTGTGTGACTGTAATACAGCTCCCCTGTGTGACTGTAATACAGCTCCCTGTGTAACTGTAATACAGCTCCCCGTGTGTGACTGTAATACAGCTCCCTGTGAGACTTTAATAAAGCTCCTCTGTGTGTGACTGTAATAAAGCTCCCCTGTGTGTGACTGTAATAGAGCTCCCCTGTGTGTGACTGTAATAGAGCTCCCCTGTGTGACTGTAATAGAGCTCCCCTGTGTGACTGTAATAGAGCTCCCCCTGTGTGACTGTAATACAGCTCCCTGTGTGACTGTAATAGAGCACCCCTGTGTGTGACTGTAATAGAGCTCCCCTGTGTGTGACTGTAATAGAGCTCATCTGTGTGACTGTAATAGAGCTCCCTGTGTGACTGTAATAGATCTCCCTGTGTGACTGTAATAGAGCTCCCCTGTGTGACTGTAATAGAGCTCCCCTGTGTGACTGTAATAGAGCTCCCCCTCTGTGTGACTGTAATACAGCTCCCCTGTGTGACTGTAATAGAGCACCCCTGTGTGACTGTAATACAGCTCCCCCTCTGTGTGACTGTAATACAGCTCCCCGTGTGACTGTAATAGAGCTCCCCTGTGTGACTGTAATAGAGCTCCCCTGTGTGTGACTGTAATAGAGCTCCCCTGTGTGACTGTAATACAGCTCCGCTGTGTGTGACTGTAATAGAGCTCCCTGTGTGACTGTAATAGAGCTCCCTGTGTGACTGTAATAGAGCTCCCCTGTGTGACTGTAATAGAGCTCCCCTGTGTGACTGTAATAGAGCTCCCCCTGTGTGACTGTAAAAGATCTCCCTGTGTGACTGTAATAGAGCTCCCCTGTGTGACTGTAATACAGCTCCCCTGTGTGACTGTAATACAGCTCCGCTGTGTGACTGTAATACAGCTCCCCCCGTGTGTGACTGTAATAGAGCTCCCCTGTGTGTGACTGTAATAGAGCTCATCTGTGTGACTGTAATAGAGCTCCCTGTGTGACTGTAATAGATCTCCCTGTGTGACTGTAATAGAGCTCCCCTGTGTGACTGTAATAGAGCTCCCCTGTGTGACTGTAATAGAGCTCCCCTGTGTGACTGTAATACAGCTCCCCTGTGTGACTGTAATAGAGCACCCCTGTGTGACTGTAATACAGCTCCCCCTCTGTGTGACTGTAATACAGCTCCCCGTGTGACTGTAATAGAGCTCCCCTGTGTGTGACTGTAATAGAGCTCCCCCTGTGTGACTGTAATACAGCTCCCCTGTGTGACTGTAATACAGCTCCCCCTCTGTGTGACTGTAATACAGCTCCCCTGTGTGACTGTAATACAGCTCCCCCTCTGTGTGACTGTAATACAGCTCCCCCTCTGTGACTGTAATAGAGCTCCCCTGTGTGTGACTGTAATAGAGCTCCCTGTTTGTGACTGTAATACAGCTCCCCCTCTGTGTGACTATAATAGAGCTCCTCTGTGTGACTGTAATAGAGCTCCCTGTGTGACTGTAATAGAGCTCCCTGTGTGACTGTAATACAGCTCCCCTGTGTGACTGTAATAGAGCTCCCCCTGTGTGTGACTGTAATAGAGCTCCCCTGTGTGACTGTAATACAGCTCCCTGTGTGACTGTAATAGAGCTCCCCTGTGTGACTGTAATATAGCTTCCCTGTGTGACTGTAATATAGCTCCCTGTGTGACTGTAATACAGCTCCCCTGTGTGACTGTAATACAGCTCCCCTTTGTGTGACTGTAATAGAGCTCCCCTGTGTGACTGTAATAGAGCTCCCTGTGTTACTGTAATAGAGCTCCCCTGTGTGACTGTAATACAGCTCCCCTGTGTGACTGTAATACAGCTCCCTGTGTAACTGTAATACAGCTCCCCGTGTGTGACTGTAATACAGCTCCCTGTGAGACTTTAATAAAGCTCCTCTGTGTGTGACTGTAATAAAGCTCCCCTGTGTGTGACTGTAATAGAGCTCCCCTGTGTGTGACTGTAATAGAGCTCCCCTGTGTGACTGTAATAGAGCTCCCCTGTGTGACTGTAATAGAGCTCCCCCTGTGTGACTGTAATACAGCTCCCTGTGTGACTGTAATAGAGCACCCCTGTGTGTGACTGTAATAGAGCTCCCCTGTGTGTGACTGTAATAGAGCTCATCTGTGTGACTGTAATAGAGCTCCCTGTGTGACTGTAATAGATCTCCCTGTGTGACTGTAATAGAGCTCCCCTGTGTGACTGTAATAGAGCTCCCCTGTGTGACTGTAATAGAGCTCCCCCTCTGTGTGACTGTAATACAGCTCCCCTGTGTGACTGTAATAGAGCACCCCTGTGTGACTGTAATACAGCTCCCCCTCTGTGTGACTGTAATACAGCTCCCCGTGTGACTGTAATAGAGCTCCCCTGTGTGACTGTAATAGAGCTCCCCTGTGTGTGACTGTAATAGAGCTCCCCTGTGTGACTGTAATACAGCTCCGCTGTGTGTGACTGTAATAGAGCTCCCTGTGTGACTGTAATAGAGCTCCCTGTGTGACTGTAATAGAGCTCCCCTGTGTGACTGTAATAGAGCTCCCCTGTGTGACTGTAATAGAGCTCCCCCTGTGTGACTGTAATAGATCTCCCTGTGTGACTGTAATAGAGCTCCCCTGTGTGACTGTAATACAGCTCCCCTGTGTGACTGTAATACAGCTCCGCTGTGTGACTGTAATACAGCTCCCCCCGTGTGTGACTGTAATAGAGCTCCCCTGTGTGTGACTGTAATAGAGCTCATCTGTGTGACTGTAATAGAGCTCCCTGTGTGACTGTAATAGATCTCCCTGTGTGACTGTAATAGAGCTCCCCTGTGTGACTGTAATAGAGCTCCCCTGTGTGACTGTAATAGAGCTCCCCTGTGTGACTGTAATACAGCTCCCCTGTGTGACTGTAATAGAGCACCCCTGTGTGACTGTAATACAGCTCCCCCTCTGTGTGACTGTAATACAGCTCCCCGTGTGACTGTAATAGAGCTCCCCTGTGTGTGACTGTAATAGAGCTCCCCCTGTGTGACTGTAATACAGCTCCCCTGTGTGACTGTAATACAGCTCCCCCTCTGTGTGACTGTAATACAGCTCCCCTGTGTGACTGTAATACAGCTCCCCCTCTGTGTGACTGTAATACAGCTCCCCCTCTGTGACTGTAATAGAGCTCCCCTGTGTGTGACTGTAATAGAGCTCCCTGTTTGTGACTGTAATACAGCTCCCCTGTGTGTGACTGTAATAGAGCTCCCTGTGTGACTGTAATAGAGCTCCCCTGTGTGACTGTGATAGAGCTCCCCTGTGTGACTGTAATACAGCTCCCCTGTGTGACTGTAATAGAGCTCCCCTGTGTGTGACTGTA
>NC_083768.1:193189-220689 GCF_963514075.1 Conger conger | reverse complement strand
GTTGTGGAACAGCCTACCGCCACATATTAAATCTGCCCAAAACATAGATATTTTTAAATCCCTGTTAAAAACCCACCTTTTTAGAGAGGCCTTTATGTCAGACATAAATGGGGAATCCAGATGATGTACTTGTATTTCATTTTATTTCATTTAATTTTATTTAATTTTATTTCATTTCATTTCATTTCATTTCATTTCATTTCATTTCATTTTATTTCATTTTATTTCTTTTTATCTCATTTCATTTTATCTTTAATTTTATTGCCTGGTTTTGTTTTGTACAGCACTTTGGTCAACCATGGTTGTTTTAAATGTGCTTTATAAATAAAGTTTTTTATTATTATTATTATTACTGTGGAGAATAGTTATGTTCTGAGTGCAGACACATACAGTATCCCACATATTCCACCCTAACTACAGGAGGTTCTGCTCCTGAACTACAAGAGGTTCTGCAGTTGCTGTGCTTGGTGTGGCAGAAGTTCTGGTCCTGGGGTTTCTGGTACAGAAACACCCAGTGCCTCGCATTGTGCCTGATCATGCTCCTTTTCAGCAGATGCATCTAATGACTGTTTTAGCCCCACTGGAGAGGAGACAGATCTTTCCCAAGTTAAAAACAGGAGTGCTGCATCTCGAGACCTCCCACTTCAGAGAGAAGCAGTAAGAGAGGGAGGACATCAGAGGGATGAGGCAAGAAAGCTGGGATCACATGGCCCCTCATTTGCCCAATCAGAACCAGACTCCAGCGTGGATTTACTCTGACCAATCATGGACAGTGGTGGTACTAGAGGCAGGAAGTGATGGGCAGCCCCGCTCTCTAAACTCTGAAGCAGTCTCAGGACACAGGAGTGAGAGCAGCAGGGAAAACGACACACACACACTCTCTCTCACACACACACTCTCTCTCTCAGACACACCCTGACACACACTCTCACACACTCTGACACATACACACACTCTCACACACTCTCACACACACTCTCACACACACTCTCTCACACACACTCTCACACACACTCTCACACACACTCTCACACACACTCTCACACACACTCTCACACACACTCTCACACACTCTCACACACTCTCACACACTCTCACACACTCTCACACACACTCTCACACACACTCTCACACTCTCACACACACTCTCTCTCACACTCTCACACACACTCTCACACACACTCTCACACACACTCTCACACACACACTCTCACACACACTCTCACACACACTCTCTCACACTCTCTCTTACACTCTGATGCACTCTGATGCACTCTCACACTCTCTGACACCCGCACAGAGTCTCACCGCATACAGAGAGAACATCACATCTCTCCCTAAAGAGATCATCACATCTCTCCCTACAGAGATCATCACATCTCTCCCTACAGAGGTCATCACATCTCTCCCTACAGAGATCATCACATCTCTCCCTATAGAGATCATCACATCTCTCCCTACAGAGATCATCACATCTCTCCCTAAAGAGATCATCACATCTCTCCCTACAGAGATCATCACATCTCTCCCTACAGAGATCATCACATCTCTCCCTACAGAGGTCATCACATCTCTCCCTACAGAGGTCATCACATCTCTCCCTACAGAGATCATCACATCTCTCCCTAAAGAGATCACATCTCTCCCTACAGAGATCATCACATCTCTCCCTACAGAGATCATCACATCTCTCCCTACAGAGATCATCACATCTCTCCCTACAGAGATCATCACATCTCTCCCTAAAGAGATCATCACATCTCTCCCTACAGAGATCATCACATCTCTCCCTACAGAGATCATCACATCTCTCCCTACAGAGATCATCACATCTCTCCCTACAGAGATCATCACATCTCTCCCTACAGAGAACATCACATCTCTCCCTACAGAGATCATCACATCTCTCCCTACAGAGATCATCACATCTCTCCCTACAGAGATCATCACATCTCTCCCTACAGAGATCATCACATCTCTCACAGAGAAGAACAGGACATGATTTATGTGCATTCCTAATTTGTTTCTGTAATGAAAAATTCAAGAAGCGCACCAGTAATTATTTTCTGTTACAACCAGATGAAAAGAAACAAAGACGTGAATAAAGATGAGAAAATAAACTGCAGGAGAAAAGACTTTTACATTTACAGTACTGTAGATATAAGAATATATAAGATAAGAAATGCTATTCCATGAATTTCACGTCAGAAAACTTGCATTTTCTGTTCAACTTGAACACGACTACGGTGTAATTTCATCTGCAAAAATATAATTGCTCAATTTAATGCCCTAATAATTAGATTTGGCTCTTTGAAGACAATAAATATAATTACATATATAACCAGACCCACAATCATGCCTCTCTATCTCAGGCCTAATTGCCTAAGCTAATCACACAGACAGATAATCGAATGTTTTAAAAAGCTTTGCAATAATTGAGTTATTTGGATATTGGGGCAGACAGGATTATGGTGGCGATCTGTTGTCGGGCATTTACCAGGTTAGATAAGGAAACCACAGCCAAACACAATGTTATCATTAAATACACACTGAGATAAAGCTTTATGAACAACGGAGAATGGAATCTGTTTAATAGTGCTTTTTAGCAGCTGAAGAGGCGGGTGTTTGTGGAGTCAGCAGGGTGCCATGCAAACAGGGGGAAGAGGGGCACAAACCTCTATTTCAAAAGCAGGAAAAGGTCAGAATGGAGGAGTGCGAGGCGCTGATAAGGGGCAAGGCCGCGCTATCTTCCTCTCACCGCTTTTGTGGCGGCATTCCTCTCCTGAGAGCAAGGCGAGGGGGGGCGTTTGTACCCCTGGAGGCAGCGCCAGGTTAGCGCTCCACTTCCTCAGCAGCTGCTCACTTCAGGTACAAAAACAAACAACCGATTGTCCAACAGAGGAAGTCCCTGTGACATACCGCCTGAGCTCCTGAGGAGCTGATTGGTTGTTTGCAATCACCTGACTGGCCAAGACTGGCCTATGCTCAACCCTTATCTTATGGTACCAGCAAACAACAGTCCTAGTAATGTGTCCCAGCATTGGGGGCTGATGGGTAATGTGTCCCAGCATTGGGGGCTGATGGGTAATGTGTCCCAGCATTGGGGGCTGATGGGTAATGTGTCCCAGCATTGGGGGCTGATGGGTAATGTGTCCCAGCATTGGGGGCTGATGGGTAGTGTGTCCCAGCACTGGGGGCTGATGGGTAATGTGTCCCAGCACTGGGGGCTGATGGGTAATGTGTCCCAGCATTGGGGGCTGATGGGTAATGTGTCCCAATGTTGGGGGCTGATGGGTAATGTGTCCCAGCACTGAGGGCTGATGGGTAATGTGTCCCAGCACTGAGGGCTGATGGGTAATGTGTCCCAGCACTGAGGGCTGATGGGTAATGTGTCCCAGCACTGAGGGCTGATGGGTAAGGTGTCCCAGCGTTGGGGGCTGATGGGTAATGTGTCCCAGCACTGAGGGCTGATGGGTAAGGTGTCCCAGCACTGAGGGCTGATGGGTAAGGTGTCCCAGTGTTGGGGGCTGTGCTGCAGGGCTGTGACCCAGAAGGCTGGTGGTTCAGAGTAACCATGATAAGACCAGTGCAGCTGTTGGGCCCTTAACCCCACATCGCTCCAGAGGGGATAACACCCTGCTGTAATGTGATGAAGACACAGCACACCACCCACACTCAGAGCCTCAGAGCCCTGATGGCTTAGAGCCCTGATGCCTTAGAGCCCTGATGCCTGAGAGCCCTGATGCCTTAGAGCCCTGATGCCTTAGAGCCCTGATGCCTTAGAGCCCTGATGCCTTAGAGCCCTGATGCCTTAGAGCCCTGATGCCTTAGAGCCCTGATGCCTGAGAGCCCTGATGCCTTAGAGCCCTGATGCCTGAGAGCCCTGATGCCTTAGAGCCCTGATGCCTGAGAGCCCTGATGCCTGAGAGCCTGAGAGCCCTGATGCCTTAGAGCCCTGATGCCTTAGAGCCCTGATGCCTGAGAGCCCTGATGCCTGAGAGCCTGAGAGCCCTGATGCCTTAGAGCCCTGATGCCTTAGAGCCCTGATGCCTTAGAGCCCTGATGCCTCAGAGCCCTGAAGCCTGAAACAGGATGAGACTGCTGCTACTGCACCAGGCTGGTGACTCCGCCCCTCCCTGCCCAGACTCAGCTCACAGACTCAGCTCAAAGACTCAGCTCACAGACCCCAGAACCAGCTCACAGACCCAGCTCACAGACCCCAGAACCAGCTCACAGACCCAGCTCACAGACCCCAGAACCAGCTCACAGACCCCAGAACCAGCTCACAGAACCAGCTCACAGACCCAGCTCACAGACTCAGCTCACAGACTCAGCTCACAGACCCCAGACCCAGCTCACAGACTCAGTTCAGGACAGGGTTTTTAGGACAGGATTCCGACGGCAGGCGTCGGGAATGCCAGGAGGAAGAGGCGGAGGAAGAGGAATAAACTGAGGCACACACAGGCTGGAAAAAACCCTTCTGCTGTTTTCTGTCTTTCTGTGGGGACTGAATAACGACCAAAGGCAGATACATTTCTTCACAGGCCTGTAGCAACAGATGGAAATTATTTTTCCAGTTATTTACTTCTTTAGTTTTTACACAAGTTTTTTCCTTCTCTTATTATACCCCACGGTGTGTGTGTGTATGAGTGTATGAGAGTGTGTGTATGAGAGTGTGTGAGTGTATGTGTGTGTGTGTGTGTGTATGAGAGTGTGTGTGTGCGTGTGTGTGCATATGTGTGTGTATGAGAGTGTGTGTGTGTGTCTGTGTGTGTGTGTGTGTGTTTACATAAGCGCAGAGTTCCCAGAAACACACAGAATGAGCCACGTTCCCTTCAGCCCTGCTGTGCTCTCCAACCCCCAGGGGTTTGTGTGTACACTGCATTTCCACACCGCAAACACTCCTAACCACAGCACACACAATTCATTTCTACAGATGGAAATTTGTGTTAGGTAGCTTTCTTCCTCAAAGGCGGAGTCATGGCAGAGTCATGGTGCCCCCAGTGATGCTGAGGAGTCATGGCGGAGTCATGGCGGAGTCATGGTGCCCCCAGTGATGCTGAGGAGTCATGGCGGAGTCATGGCGGAGTCATGGTGGAGTCATGGTGGAGTTATGGCGGAGTCATGGTGGAGTCATGGTGGAGTTATGGCGCCCCAGTGATGCTGAGGAGTCATGGCGCCCCAGTGATGCTGAGGAGTCATGGCGGAGTCATGGCGGAGTCATGGTGCCCCAGTGATGCTGAGGAGTCATGGCGGAGTCATGGCGGAGTCATGGTGCCCCAGTGATGCTGAGGAGTCATGGCGCCCCAGTGATGCTGAGAAGTCATGGCGGAGTCATGGCGGAGTCATGGCGGAGTCATGGCGGAGTCATGGCGGAGTCATGGTGCCCCAGTGATGCTGAGGAGTCATGGCGGAGTCATGGTGGAGTCATGGTGGAGTTATGGCGCCCCAGTGATGCTGAGGAGTCATGGCGGAGTGATGGTGGAGTCATGGTGGAGTTATGGCGCCCCAGTGATGCTGAGGAGTCATGGCGCCCCAGTGATGCTGAGGAGTCATGGCGGAGTCATGGCGGAGTCATGGTGCCCCAGTGATGCTGAGGAGTCACGGCAGAGTCATGGCGGAGTCATGGTGCCCCAGTGATGCTGAGGAGTCATGGCAGAGTCATGGTGCCCCAGTGATGCTGAGGAGTCATGGCAGAGTCATGGCGCCCCAGTGATGCTGAGGAGTCATGGCGGAGTCATGGTGGAGTCATGGTGCCCCAGTGATGCTGAGGAGTCATGGCAGAGTCATGGCAGAGTCATGGTGCCCCCAGTGATGCTGAGGAGTCATGGCGGAGTCATGGTGCCCCAGTGATGCTGAGGAGTCATGGCGGAGTCATGGCAGAGTCATGGTGCCCCCAGTGATGCTGAGGAGTCATGGCGGAGTCATGGCGGAGTCATGGTGCCCCAGTGATGCTGAGGAGTCATGGCGGAGTCATGGCGGAGTCATGGTGCCCCAGTGATGCTGAGGAGTCATGGCGGAGTCATGGCGGAGTCATGGCGGAGTCATGGTGGAGTCATGGTCGAGTCATGGCGGAGTCAGGGTGGAGTCATGGCGGAGTCATGGTGCCCCAGTGATGCTGAGGAGTCATGGCGGAGTCATGGCGGAGTCATGGTGCCCCAGTGATGCTGAGGAGTCATGGCGGAGTCATGGTGCCCCCAGTGATGCTCCCAGGCTGATGACGGAGCTCATGTGCAATAACACACAAAACGGTTAAAAGTAAAACTCTTTGGGGAGGGGCTGGTAATATTGGTAAGCAGTTTGACCCCCCCCACTTTCATCGACCCCCCCTGCCCCAATGCTGTTCTCCTGCCCTGATGCCCCTCTCCTGCCCTGATGCCCCTCTCCCTGCCCTGATGCCCCACTCCTGCCCTGATGCCCCTCTCCTGCCCTGATGCCCCTCTCCTGCCCTGATGCCCCTCTCCCTGCCCTGATGCCCCTCTCCCTGCCCTGATGCCCCACTCCTGCCCTGATGCCCCTCTCCTGCCCTGATGCCCCTCTCCTGCCCTGACGCCCCTCTCCCTGCCCTGATGCCCCTCTCCCTGCCCTGATGCCCCTCTCCTGCCCTGATGCCCCTCTCCCTGCCCTGATGCCCCTCTCCTGCCCTGATGCCCCTCTCCTGCCCTGATGCCCCTCTCCTGCCCTGATGCCCCTCTCCCTGCCCTGATGCCCCTCTCCTGCCCTGATGCCCCTCTCCTGCCCTGATGCCCCTCTCCCTGCCCTGATGCCCCTCTCCCTGCCCTGATGCCCCTCTCCTGCCCTGATGCCCCTCTCCCTGCCCTGATGCCCCTCTCCTGCCCTGATGCCCCTCTCCTGCCCTGATGCCCCTCTCCTGCCCTGATGCCCCTCTCCTGCCCTGATGCCCCTCTCCCTGCCCTGATGCCCCTCTCCCTGCCCTGATGCCCCTCTCCTGCCCTGATGCCCCTCTCCCTGCCCTGATGCCCCTCTCCCTGCCCTGATGCCCCTCTCCCTGCCCTGATGCCCCTCTCCCTGCCCTGTTGCCCCTCTCCCTGCCCTGTTGCCCCTCTCCCTGCTCCAGGCTCTAGAAGGTTCCGCTCACCGCTCCTGCTCCAGCCGCATGCGGAGTGTGTCCTCGTCAGACGCTGCTGGGTCCTCCATCTTGGATTTGCTGGAGCCTTTGCGCTCCATCTTCTCTCCCGTTCTCTCGTCCTTACGGTGCTTCCCAAACCTGCGGGGGGAGACCAGCGGGTAAGACTCCAAACACATCACGCGTTTCACATTGAGGGCCAGACCTTCTACGGCCAGCTTTAATCAGGAGGGAATCCATAAAGAACCTGAATCCTGTAAGACAACATCAGGTGACAGCAGAGTGAAGATAGCTCATTCTTCTGCCTTGAAACACGGCTCCATGCTGACAGAATAGGACCACACAAAACAATTTGCAAGAGGCACAATAATAAATAATAATAATGGATGTGAAAATCAAAAGCAGAGATTTAAAAAATAAACTCGACTCAGTTTGGAGGAAGATAAGCAGATGACCAGACAGGACCCCCGACTCAAGGTCTGCTCACACACCTTCAGTTTAAACCCAAAGCACAAACATGTCTGAAGACCAGATTATTTCAAACAAGGAAAATTATCAAAACTAGGGACCTTTCTGGCATTGAAAGAACATTTTAACAGTGCTTTATGTCTGTCTGTTTTAAAACAGACACTTCCCCCAGCTCAGTGACAAGGCAAGCCCGTGATCACACGTCACTCAGACAGCCTGAGAGAACAGGGGGAGGGAGGGGGCCTGAGACACATCACCTGATTAACCAACAAATGGACCAACTGAAGTGTGAACATCTGAATGCATGCTGGTGCGCACACATACACTCATCTCTCTCTCTCTCTCTCTCTCTCTCTCTCTCTCTCTCTCTCTCTCTCTCTCTCTCTCTCTCTCTCTCACACACACACACACACACACACACACACACACACACACACACAAAGTTATCAGCTATCAGTGAAGCAGATGACAGGTGTCTGTATCACATCACAGACTCCTTAATTACCGATCTCTCTGTTAAAGTAACAGCACATTTCACTCAGAGAAACACCCCAGTTTACAGCAGCATGGAAAGCAGAGATGGGGAGAGAAAGAGGAAGACTGAGAGATGGAGAGAGAGAGGGATTGGGAGAGAGGGAGAGATAAGGAGAGAGAGGGAGGGAGGGAGGGGGAGAGAGAGAGGTAAGGAGAGAGCGGGAGAGAGGGAGAGAAAGTATTCAGATGGGCAGAAAGCCTCATGACTGTCAGTACTATGCTGAGCAGTGAGTTTTACCCACAATGCCTCACAGAGTAAACACAGCGTGGAACCCCCCCCCCTCCTGCCCCCTGTGCTCCGGCTGATACACCACTCTGACCACCACTCCCCCGCTTAGCCTTCTGCTCATCAGCATTGCTGCCCGTGCTGTTTCTCCAAACATACCAAACAAGATGGGCTTCATCAGCGGAGGTCTAATCCCAAACATCGCTGCACTGAACATGGAGATGGTTGGATTTCATTCAGTTTTTCTTTAAGATATATTTCATTTATTGAGGTCCCATCGAGTGCAGAAACTGGTTTACAAGGAAGAGCAGGACAAGAGAGAGCAACATAAAGAACCACTCAGCACAGTGCAAAACAACACGCGCACGCACACGCACACGCACACGCACACGCACACGCACAGTGAGTTTTCACTTCACAAATAGCTACACCCAGAGCCACAGCCATTTACACACTGCACCTCGGGAAGGCCACAGGAGCGTCGGCCATTTTACGAACGGGCAGATCGCTGGGTGCTCTCTGAGTTCCACAGTTACAACATCTCACACCTGTCACCTACAACCACTCTAAGGCCATCCCCTACAACCACTCTAAGGCCATCCCCTACAACCACTCTAAGGCTGTCTCCTACAACCACTCTAAGGCCATCCCCTACAACCACTCTAAGGCCATCCCCTACAACCACTCTAAGGCTGTCTCCTACAACCACTCTAAGGCTGTCTCCTACAACCACTCTAAGGCTGTCTCCTACAACCACTCTAAGGCTGTCTCCTACAACCACTCTAAGGCTATCTCCTACAACCACTCTAAGGCTATCTCCTACAACCACTCTAAGGCCATCCCCTACAACCACTCTAAGGCCATCCCCTACAACCACTCTAAGGCTGTCTCCTACAACCACTCTAAGGCTGTCTCCTACAACCACTCTAAGGCTATCTCCTACAACCACTCTAAGGCTGTCTCCTACAACCACTCTAAGGCTATCTCCTACAACCACTCTAAGGCTATCTCCTACAACCACTCTAAGGCCGTCTCCTACAACCACACGAAGGTTGTCTCCTATGACCACAGGAAGGCTATCTCTTGCCACTTATGAGAAACAAGATGCTTTATCTGCCCGAGGCGAGATGAACGTGAATAAAACAATAACCCGACTTTAATGATAAGTCACATCATTCTGAATAACAGAACCGCACAGCTGACTTTTTAATAAGCACAGCATAATCCTTCATTAAGTCCTTTTAAATAAGGAAAAGTCTCATTATTTGTCATTGTCAGGGACTTGCAAGTCAGTTGCAATTATGATTTTGGATATAAAATAGATCCATGTTTGTGATCGTCTCTGGCTAAGCTTATATATAAAAAAAAAAACTGTTCCAGATAACCTTTATGTCTTGAAAAATAATTTACACTCGCTATAAGGATAGCAACAATGCACAATTATCTTCAACCAAAAAAAGATCATTAAATGCAGATTAAATTTGCAATAGCAACAAGCTAGGCAAAGCTTTCAGTAGCTCCAGTCAGCGCGCGCACACACACGCGCACGCACACACGCGCACGCACACACGCGCACACACGCGCACGCACACACGCGCACGCACACACGCGCACGCACACACGCGCACACACACGCGCACACACACACGCGCACACACACGCGCACGCACACACGCGCGCACACACATGCGCACGCACACACGTATGTATGCATGTACTCACACTCACACATTATTACATTTGGTAAAATCAAGGTAAAACGGAGACATCACTGTCAGGACAGCCTCTCCACCCTCAGACAGACTCCACCCGCAGAGTCAGGGCCTCAGACAGACTCCACCCTCAGAGTCAGGGCCTCAGACAGACTCCACCCTCAGAGTCAGGGCCTCAGACAGACTCCACCCTCAGAGTGAGGGCCTCAGACAGACTCCACCCTCAGAGTCAGGGCCTCAGACAGACTCCACCCTCAGAGTGAGGGCCTCAGACAGACTCCACCCTCAGAGTCAGGGCCTCAGACAGACTCCACCCTCAGAGTCAGGGCCTCAGACGGACTCCACCCTCAGAGTCAGGGCCTCAGGCAGACTCCACCCTCAGAGTCAGGGCCTCAGACAGACTCCACCCTCAGAGTCAGGGCCTCAGACAGACTCCACCCTCAGAGTCAGGGCCTCAGACAGACTCCACCCTCAGAGTCAGGGCCTCAGACAGACTCCACCCTCAGAGTCAGGGCCTCAGACAGACTCCACCCGCAGTCAGGGCCTCAGACAGACTCCACCCTCAGAGTCAGGGCCTCAGACAGACTCCACCCGCAGTCAGGGCCTCAGACAGACTCCACCCTCAGAGTCAGGGCCTCAGACAGAGTCCACCCTCAGAGTCAGGGCCTCTTCTCTGTCTGTAGCCTCATCATTCTTACTCATGCAGCAAAGTTATTAAGAGAAAAGGACTAAAAGCAAAAAAAAGAAAAAAAAAGTTTACAAGGCTTTTAACATTTTTTCAAAAGTCAAGGACAATTTGCCCAGCAGTTGGATTGACTTTTGTGTGATTCGCTGCCAGCACAAAGCAGTGCTCCAGGAGCACCAATCAGAGCAGGGTAAATGAGACAGCCCTGTCTTCTGTGACATCAGAGCAGAGGACGTTAAAGAGGGAGAGATGGCATCTCTGTAGCACAGGAGTATTATGGCTGGCGTTGCGTAAGGACCTTGAGCGACCTGTCACTATGAACTGTACTGTATCTTTGAGTGACCTGTCAGAAGCGTACAGTACTGTACTGTATCTTTGAGTGACCTGTCAGAAGCGTACAGTACTGAACTGTATCTTTGAGTGACCTGTCAGAAGCGTACAGTACTGTACTGTATCTTTGAGTGACCTGTCAGAAGCGTACAGTACTGTACTGTATCTTTGAGCGACCTGTCAGAAGCGTACAGTACTGTACTGTATTCGGACCAGCAGAAGTGTGGCTTCATTCTCAGCCGTGTCTCCTTCATTGACCTCACAGCTGGACAGCGTCCCGGGTCTCGAGGCTGCACGGTGTTGCACACTTCAACAGCTCCCTCAGACTGGGCGATGAGCAATGAGATCTGACGGCCCTTCTCTCTCTCTCTACCTCTGTACGGTAGGTGCGCTGGGTGTGGGCTCCCCTCCAAAGCAGGCAGTGACAACCGCCGATTCTTATCACCCTGCCAGTCACAGTCCAGCAGACACTGTAATCTGAGATCTGAGCAGGACCGTGAGTGACACAATAACGAGCAGCGCGTCTTGGCGTGGGGTCAGTCTACGCTGGTGGCCTCTGTCTCCAGTCAAACAGAAACAAGCAAGGACGACTGACCCCAGACCAGAGTAAGAACAGTGCCGCTTTCACTGGTTTTAAAATGGAGTCTTAACAGTAAACAGCTTGTGTGCCGGCGGTAACAAGCACACAGTCATTCATTGGGCCCGATGGGCTTTGTCTGAACATTTGCTTGGGAATACAAACCCTTCCAATAGATGAAGCCTTTAAAAAATACATATTTATCTCAGCAAATACTGTTTGGAACAAATCTCCCCAAAAAATGTGCATTATCTAAATTTTTTATGTTTTTAACATTACAAAAATTTTAATATATTCAGTGGTTCCCAAACAGTAGATTACAATTACCACATGGTGGTTGAGGATGACTCCAAATGAGGAGCAAAAATGTTAAGACAAATATGAAAGCCTCATCTGAATTCAAGATAATCAGTTTTGTGCTAAAATACTGTTTTATGGCAGTCGATATTGTATTGCAAGTTAAATAGATTGAAATACATTTGAATTCTTTTTGAATAATAGTTACTTTATAATGCATGAATTTAATCAGGATACTTTTGAAATAAGTAAATTTTTTCGTGAACATAATATCAACCTTTTGATTGGTATCAATTAGCAGTAGGGATTATTACAGCAGCAGATAAGAACATTGTTGGTCTGCTAACAGCAGTCTCCCACTGCACTGTTTATCCAGAAAAAGGGATAACCTGCAGCATTCCATCAGGAATATTCACACGCATAACAGATCTATTTTCACTTTAATCTGTGGAAGGCATGAGACATTACCGGATCAGGCACACACGCTGGGTACAGAATTACAAACGTGTCTCTGTGGCTCTGCGGCTCATGTGTGGAGTGTGGAGTGTGGAGTGTGGAGTGTGGAGTGTGGCGTGTGGAGTGTGGCGTGTGGAGTGTGGAGTGAGGAGTGTGGAGTGTGGAGTGTGGAGTGTGGAGTGTGGAGTGTGGCGTGTGTGGAGTGTGGAGTGCGGCGTGTGTGGAGTGTGGAGTGTGGAGTGCGGCGTGTGTGGAGTGTGGAGTGTGGCGTGTGGCGTGTGGAGTGTGGAGTGTGGCGTGTGGAGTGTGGAGTGTGGCGTGTGGCGTGTGGAGTGTGGCGTGTGGCGTGTGGCTCGTGCAGCCGGCTGGCTCTCTGATATCCATTAGCCGCTCATTCCTCTCCCGCCAGCGGAAGGGAAATGAATATAGCTTTTAAATTAAAACCCATCAAAGTGTCCTTCAAAGAAATTTCATTTCTAATGAAAATCACCAGAAGCTTGAAAAGCCAAGAGAGCACTACAAAGGGGAAAGAGATGGAAAAAGAATTATGGACTGGAAATGTGATCAGAACAGGCCTTCATTAGAAGTGTAAAATTGGGGATTATGAAGTTCATCTGTACTTCCAGAAGAGCACAGACAGGCTTGTCATCTCGTTCCGTCCCATTAAAGCCACAGGACTGCCGGATCTCGCCGGAGCCAGATCGAGTTCACACCCCATATACCGACAAACGGCTAAAACAGAGAGCAGTCAGCTTGGGGACATGCAGAGTCACGTCGTATTCAGGGTGCGTGGAGACTGCAGGGCGTGCTGGAGCAGGATCCAGACCAGCGACAGGCCTCAGATCAGCCCTACTGAAGACCAGCGACAGGCCTCAGATCAGCCCTACTGAAATCCAGCGACAGGCCTCAGATCAGCCCTACTGAAGACCAGCGACAGGCCTCAGATCAGCCCTACTGAAGACCAGCGACAGGCCTCAGATCAGCCCTACTGAAGACCAGTGACAGGCCTCAGATCAGCCCTACTGAAGACCAGCGACAGGCCTCAGATCAGCCCTACTGAAGACCAGCGACAGGCCTCAGATCAGCCCTACTGAAGATCAGCCTCCACTGTCCCAGGATTGAACCCCTGAGGGTCAGGACACAGTGGACATAAGACTCCACCTCTTAAGGACACAGTGTGGATAGAAAGAGGCCTTCAGCATGAGGGGTTCCCCTGGAGCGCAGGGCTGTAAGACTGTAGAAAGATAATAATAATAATTAATACTATAATTATGCTTATGGTTAAGGTAAATGACTGGGACACGCAAGGTCGGTGGTTCTAATCCCAGTGTAGCCACAATAAGATCCGCACAGCCGTTGGGCCCTTGAGCAAGGCCCTTAACCCTGCATTGCTCCAGGGGAGGATTGTCTCCCGTTTAGTCAAATCAACTGTACGTTGCTCTGGATAAGAGCGTCTGCCAAATGCCACTATGTTATGTAATGGTGTAGTGTAGTGGTCGGGAAGGTTGCAGGTAGGCCTCTCCCATTTCACCCCATGTCAGGTACTTGATCTGCATGGCTTCAGATCATATCCAGCTGTGCACCTGCACACTGTGTTAAAGCAGTCAGTCCCCTGATTGGCTGCAGCCACAGACAGCAGTGTATCCACTGTAATGTCTCTCATTAGTCTGGGCCGCACAAACACGATCAGCCAATTTACACCAAGAACACCTTCCAAAATAGCCCCGCTTCATTATGTAAAAATGGCTAAAAATACGATCAGGCCAGCGTCTTGTTCTCCCAACATAAGCGTGTAAGTGCTGTGCGGAGATGCTGTCATTGTCGCAGCCTGGATAAACTGTAGGGCTGTTTTAGCTTTTTGCAAAGCAGGAATACACAACTTGAGAGTGTGTGGTAATGACACGCCAATAACACGCTAATAACATGCTAATAACATGCTAATGACACGCATAATGATGACACACTTGGATTTCACCTTTGAGTTGCTTCACCAGGCCTCTAAGCTACACCTCAAATGAGCACAAAATAAAAATCTACATGAATAATGAATTGCGTGTTTAATTCCTGTAACGGAACACTTCATTAACAGAGTCATTAAGAGGTGGAGTCTCCGCCCTCTTTCCCCCAGCCTGGGGGCGTACCCCAGTCACACCGTCCCCAGCCATTGGATTTCAGCTGGAGAAACCAACAGCCATTGGATTTCAGCTGGAGAAACCAACAGCCATTGGATTCAGCTGGAGAAACCAACAGCCATTGGATTCAGCTGGAGAAACCAACAGCCACAGATTTCAGCCCCACGCCCCGCACACAGCGCCCCACACACCGTGCTGTGGATGTAATGGCAGTGTGTTGTGGATGTAATGGCAGTGTGCTGTGGATGTAATGGCAGTGTGTTGTGGATGTAATGGCAGTGTGCTGTGGATGTAATGGCAGTGTGCTGTGGATGTAATGGCAGTGTGCTGTGGATGTAATGGCAGTGTGCTGTGGATGTAATGGCAGTGTGCTGTGGATGTAATGGCAGTGTGTTGTGGATGTAATGGCAGTGTGCTGTGGATGTAATGGCAGTGTGCTGTGGATGTAATGGCAGTGTGTTGTGGATGTAATTGCAGCGTGTTGTGGATGTAATGGCAGTGTGTTGTGGATGTAATGGCAGTGTGCTGTGGATGTAATGGCAGTGTGCTGTGGATGTAATGGCAGTGTGTTGTGGATGTAATGGCAGTGTGTTGTGGATGTAATGTGTGTGCTTCAGTAATGTGAGTCAGTTGTGGATCACATTGACAGTTACAGCACAGTTTTCAGGCATTCGGCAGGCTTAAGAGTCCTAAAACTCAGTGTGTGTAACATACAGTAAACCCTGAAACTCAGCCTGGGTAAGACCCCAGGTGTCCCAGGTGAGCGGTAAGACCCCAGGAGTCTCAGGTGAGCGGTAAGACCCCAGGTGTGTCAGGTGAGCAGTAAGACCCCAGGAGTCTCAGGTGAGCGGTAAGACCCCAGGTGTGTCAGGTGAGCGGGAAGACCCCAGGTGTGTCAGGTGAGCGGGAAGACCCCAGGTGTGTCAGGTGTCTCAGCTGTGTCAGGTGAGCAGTAAGACCCCAGGTGTGTCAGGAGTGTCAGGCGTGTCAGGTGAGCGGTAAGACCCCAGGTGTGTCAGGTGTCTCAGCTGTGTCAGGTGAGCAGTAAGACCCCAGGTGTGTCAGGAGTGTCAGGCGTGTCAGGTGAGCGGTAAGACCCCAGGTGTGTCAGGTGAGCGGTAAGACCCCAGGAGTGTCAGGTGCGTCAGGTGTCTCAGGTGTGTAAGCCGCCGTACCTGAACATGTCCCCCAGGCCTTTCAGCATGCCCTTCTTGGCCTTGGTCTTGTCCCTCTCCTTCTCTCTCTCTTTCTCCTGCTTCTTCTTATCCTTCCCCCCTTTCTTCTCCTTCTTCTCCTCCTTTATCCGGCCGCCATTCACCTGCTTCTCCAGGAGCGGGGGGCCGCAGGGCAGGGGGGAGAGGTCAGCCAGTGTGGAGACGGAGTCGCGCCCCGACCGAGAGCTCTCCTCTGTGTCCTCCTCCACTAGGGGGCGAGAGCGAGGGGAGCACAGCTGTAATAGAGGAACTTTCTCTCTGCTTTCCACATTCTGGCCAACACTGACATACTGGGAGCAAACTGTGCCCTCAGGCAGCAAAGCCGGCCCTGATGAGAGTCCTGCTTCTGCGCTGCAGGGGCCACCTGAGCTCTCAGGGCCTTCTGAGGACAACACTTTACTTGAAAGGGAGAGAATGTGTGTGTGTGTGTGTGTGGGTTCAGATGGGTCTATGATGAAAGTTTATTAATGTTCCACATCGTTCCGTGACTGCAAGGAGAGAATCCAGGGGGAAAGGATTAGCTCCAGAACAAGAGCAGTGTATTTCAAACTTCAGAGCGAACACCAGGTCCAACAGAACTGCAAGAACCCTTTCATAATAGGGTTGTTGGGAACTGAAATGTTTGTAGCTTTGAGGGTGGCAAAGTCAAAGTAAACCAATTATAATTTGAATAATTTTGGGGGATGTTTACTTGCATTGCTCTAGCCCTCAGAAAGCAAGCTCGGGTTTTATAAATTGTTTTAGAAATGAATAACCAATAATGAAACAAGCTGGATCTCATTAGACGATATTGTTTTTTCCCATAATGCTGTTACAAAAGACATAGCACAGCCTAACAAGGCGCAATACAATAACAAGCAAGCAAAGAAAATAAATAAATAAGGTTGGCTATTGCTGTTTTCTTTACGGCTCTCCTGCTCAAGCCTGCCCGTAGTTCAGAGGATTGTTCTGGATCAAACATACAGTTACACACGCACAGGTTTCTGCATCAATACAAAGTGTGACTTTTTCCCCATTTAATGTGCATCAGTGACAAAAGCAAAGACGATCTTTGTGTTATATAATAGAGACTTAAACGGTGGAATAGCTCATCCTGACAGTTTTACACCTGGAGCAGGACAGATGGGGTCCTGCCGCAGGTTTTGGAGAGGACAGTTTTCTAGCACTGCTGAGAGAACTTTGTTTAGGACGTTTGTCCACTGTCTCTATCACCGGGTTTCTCCTCACTCCGGAGTTTTTAGTTGCTAATTTTGCCTTCTGCTGAAATCAATGAACTCTTTCAGCGTAACTAGCGTAAAACTGAGAGTGCGTTTGCCATTCTCCACCTCATGAAATCTATGAACCCTTTCAGCGTAACTAGCGTAAAACTGAGAGAGTGCGTTTGCCATTCTCCACCTCTTTTTCAACCAATGAAACTGACAGCTGCACTTCAGGCGGGCGCAGAAATCTGGGCACCCCTCTTTAAAAGACCTTTCTGCTTTTATTTATTTATTTTCTTTCCTGTGCAAAAGCTTGGGAACCCTCTTTTGGATTATTCTTTGTTACTTTTTAAAAAGATGATTCCAAAGGCCCAGACCCAGGTGATTTACTCCTTAGGGCTTCAATGAGTCAGGTGAGTATAATGCCAGGGCTGAACTCTTTATTCTGGAACAGTTGAAGTCAAGGCAAGGTCTGGTAGACCAAAAAAGATTCAGATTGTAGAAGTGTTCTGCCAGGAATATTGGCGAAAAATTAAAAACGCGAGAACTGAAAGACTCTTAGCTGGCTACATGAAAGTGTTTACAAGCTGTTATAGTTTCCCGAGGAGGAGTTATAAAGTACTAACTGACAGGGTTCCCAAACTTTTGCACAGGGCCTTTTTCCTTTTTTTTTATGATTTTGAAACTGGGGTTGGGGTTGGGGTTGGGGTTAGAGTTAGGGTTAGGGGGGGTTGGGGTTAGGGTTAGGGTTAGGGTTGCTGCTGTGTGTGCTCACGTGTCTCCATGCCGTCTGTGTCCTCGGTGGGGGGTTAGGGTTGGGGTTGGGGTTGGGGTTAGGGTTAGGGTTAGGGTTAGGGGGGGTTAGGGTTGGGGTTAGGGTTAGGGTTGCTGCTGTGTGTGCTCACGTGTCTCCATGCCGTCTGTGTCCTCGGTGGGGGGTTAGGGTTGGGGTTAGGGTTAGGGGGGGTTAGGGTTGGGGTTGGGGTTGGGGTTAGGTAAGTAAGAAATCTTTATTTCCCAAGTTGTCCCATATTAGGGCCTCTTGGGAAATAAAAGTTTGCACTGGCCATTCAGGGTACTGAAGCCTTTAAGTAGGAAGAATTTGGTCCCTCTTGTCGGTGCTCTATGTGCGTTGATTTAGTCCTCTTGGAAATAGAGTGCTAAGTTTGAGAATCCAGTGTTTCTCAAACCTGCGTCTCTCCTCCGGTGTCCAATTGTTGTTCATTTGAAGGCCCGATATTTCTAGTGCCTCAAGTCCATGGTGAAGGAAATGAGCCACCAGGTGTGTGTCTGTCTCTCTGTGATTTCTAATGTTGTATATATGTTGTGCTAGTCTACATTTAATTGTGTTCCCTGTTTCTCCTACATATATTATACCACATTGTTTGCACTTAATGGCATATATGCAGTTTTTAGTGTTTTTATTTAGTGTTTGTTTTATTATGTAGGTTGTGTTGGTAGTGGTGTTTCTGACTGTAGTGGCTTGTTTGTAAAATATTGGGCCCTGTGTCGGTAAAGTATTAATTTCTGGTAGTTTGCTGCTTACCAGATGATCTTTAAGATTTTTATTTCTTTTATATGCTGAGATAATTTTATAGTCCTGGATAATGTTTGTGTTTTGTAGAGTGCGGGTTAGATTTAATTTAATTTTTCTGTTTGCAGCTAGGCTAAATGCTGAGTAGGTGGTGATTAGCGGAATGATTTTGCGCGTGTCTTGTTGTCTGGTGGTCAAGAAAGTTTTCCGGACCTGTCTAAGGAAAGATCTGGAATACCCCCTTGGTTTTAATGCATTGAAGAGGGTCTGGGAAAGCCTCTTCAAAATCTATTACCTGTGTGCAGATCCTGTTGAACCTGAGCAATTGTGATTTGATCAGGCCCTTGAAAGTGTGTAGGGTTAGGGTTAGGGTTAGGGGGGGTTAGGGTTGGGGTTGGGGTTAGGGTTAGGGGGGGTTAGGGTTGGGGTTAGGGTTAGGGGGGGTTAGGGTTAGGGTTGGGGTTGGGGTTAGGGTTAGGGTTGGGGTTAGGGTTAGGGAGGGGTTAGGGTTAGGGGGGGTTAGGGTTAGGGTTAGGGTTAGGGGGGGTTAGGGTTGCTGCTGTGTGTGCTCACGTGTCTCCATGCCGTCTGTGTCCTCGGTGGGGGGCTTGTCGTAGGACTTGTCGATGGCGGCGCGGAAGCTCTCGTTGCAGACGCGCCCGCGGATGATGCGGGGGCGGGGCCGGTGCAGCGGGATGTCTCCGTTCAGCGTTACCTCGGCGACGGCGGTCTGCAGGCTCTCCAGAGAGCTGGACTTCTTCAGGCCCAGAGCCGGGCCCACGTCCCGCGAAGGGGAGCCTGGGGGGGGGGGGACACGCTTTACACAACAGCCCTTCAGATAACACCTTAATCACCTCAAATATTTAATATTACTGGTGTAAATACAGGCACTTATTCGGTAACTATTTAGATTTCAGAGGTAGTTCCTATGAAACAGGCTGTAATATGTTCTTGCATATGGCACTTACCCTGAAAGCAGTTACCTAACAATTACACAAGCAGCTGTGTACCCAGAAAATACCAGGTAATTAACAGGCTGTAAAATAAAGCCTTACCGAACTTCATCCTAAAATCACTTTTTAAAAGGTAAATTGATCAGTCGAATAATATGGCAAGAAAGTAAGCCCTTGGCAAAAAAGATGTCATGTATTTTTGTCATGTCTCCCATCACAGAAAAGTCTGTGTTCTACATCACCAGGAGAAGGTCAAAGAGACCGGTTTCAGATGTAAAACGTGGCAAGTAATGTCTAGACGACAACAACCTCAAAAACATTTTTTTGTTAACCTTCCAAAAAGAGTACTAAATGAGGGTGTAGTTTCCCTTTCACAATAATCCATCTCACGTTCCTCATCTGCTTCATCTGCGTCTCACAGCACAGAGAAAACACACAGAGCCACACGCCAAGACAAGGGCACAGAGAAAACATCATTTTATCGAAAACATTTGAAATGCACGAAGCAGTAACACATAAGACTCGAAAAGAACTGAGAGAGCAAATTAAACTTACGTAAACTTTTAGAAAAAAATTACACTAAAATAATTCCGCCTGATTACCATCATTTACAGCACAGTGTCCATCCAACTGACAGATAAACGAGCAAATTAGTTAATTCAGTCTTAATTACGCCCATCTTATAACTGCCATCACGTTATGGAATGAGAGAGCGACAACACGGCTGCCAGCAGCATTAACACTCTGGGTCATTAAGCGCTAACGAGCAGCACTGGAGAGGGAGGTTTAAAAATAGCAATTATATAACATATTACTCAGGGTATTATTACAAAATAGCCAAGGGAAGGGAAGAAGAATAAAAATAAAGAAACACCACATTTCTCAACAAAGAGAGAGGGAGAGAGAGGGAGGGAGGGAGAGAGAGAAAGAGAGAGGGAGAGAGGGAGAAAAGTTGTGAGAGTGAGGGAGAGAGGGGACTTGCTCACTGCAGTGAGGGATGATTATTGTACTTGGTTGTCCGGGTGTGGGGGCGGGATCAGGGTGTGGGGGCGGGATCAGGGTGTGGGGGCGGGATCAGGGTGTGGGGGCAGGATCAGGGTGTGGGGGCAGGATTAGGGTGTGGGGGCAGGATTAGGGTGTGGGGGCAGGATCAGGGTGTGGGGGGCGGGATCACAGGGTGTGGGGGGCGGGATCACAGGGTGCGGGATCAGGGTGTGGGGGCGGGATCAGGGTGTGGGGGCGGGATCAGAGTGTGGGGGGCGGGATCAGAGTGTGGGGGGCGGGATCACAGGGTGCGGGATCAGGGTGTGGGGGCGGGATCAGGGTGTGGGGGCGGGATCAGGGTGTGGGGGCGGGATCAGGGTGTGGGGGCGGGATCAGGGTGTGGGGGCAGGATCAGAGTGTGGGGGCGGGATCAGAGTGTGGGGGCGGGATCACAGGGTGTGGGGGCGGGATCACAGGGTGTGGGGGCGGGATCACAGGGTGTGGGGGCGGGATCACAGGGTGTGGGGGCGGGATCACAGAGTGTGGGGGCGGGATCAGAGTGTGGGGGGCGGGATCACAGAGTGTGGGGGGCGGGATCAGAGTGTGGGGGCGGGATCAGAGTGTGGGGGGGAGCATAAACAAACACGCAGGCACTCCATTCGCCAGCCTGTCCCTCACGCGCTTCAGCCCTCCCGTTATTCTAAAGGCTGACCTCATCTGAGCCCGAGTGGTCTTAAATCTCTCTTCAGCAGGCCCGTGTCAAGGAGAACATAAATCCTCTCTTACAAAAACACGCAGTCCGGGGAGATTTGAGATAAAACACCGTTAGAGAGACTTCACAAGCTACTATGCTGCTGTGGTCATGGTTTCATAGGAAGTCCTGTTCTGACAGGAAGTCTGCCAGCGGAGGCTGTGTGTGATAACAGTCCCACTGATCCACCCAGACACCCTCAGCCCTCCAGATCCACCCAGACACCACCAGCCCTCCAGATCCACCCAGACACCATCAGCCCTCCAGATCCACCCAGACACCATCAGCCCTCCAGATCCACCCAGACACCACCAGCGCTCCAGATCCACCCAGACACCCTCAGCCCTCCAGATCCACCCAGACACCTCTCCTCTGGGGAGCGAGCCGGGGGCGTTAACAGGGCAGGGGTATCTGTATGGGGAGCTGGGAGCACTAACTAGGGATTCATCTTCATGATTATTCAAAATGGGGTATCAACAGTAGATACTGGGGCAACAATGACCCGTCATAGACTTATTTGAACCAATCAGAAGATTTAGCTTTCCACAGCAAGAACAGTGTCTGGTTCAAACCAATGTGTGGCTGAATAATGCTGTTCCAGCATGAGGAACTGAAGAGGACCCTAAACGGGCTCGGAGAACATCAGGAGAACCCGCATCGTATCCATAACAACAACAGCCATACCTAGAAGAACCTGCATCGTCTCCATAACAACCACACCCACACCTGGGAGAACCCGCATCATCTGGATAACAACCACACCCACACCTGGACACATACAGCACCGCCATTTTACACACGGCTGTGCTCTGGGTCAATAAGATCACCATGCCAACCCATCCAGGGTTCCATTATGTCCAGGTCCTTAAACTGCTTTCCGATGGCTTCAGCCCACGGTCTAAGTGCACAGCATTAAAAGTGGACTAGGTCACAAAAATAAATAGCCAATAAATAATTCAGAATCTATTAACCCTCTAAGCTGACCGGTGTTTATTCTGGAACTGCCTGGATGACAATCTATACATATGTATTTCTTGTTTTAATAACATGGACACGATTCAATAATTCTAAACTTGGGTGACACAAATGTGTTTGTAGATATAATTGTGCAGCAGATTCAGATATAACCCATATAACCCATATAACCCAAACCCACACTAATGATTTTACACAAGCAGACCACATGAAGCTGAGCTGCTGAACACACAGACCTGTTATTCTACAGTGCAGTCCTCATTAATGAGAGAGAAACATGGGGTGAGAGACACTCACAGGTCAAACTGAACACGGATTCCTGCAAGTACGTTTTTAAACCTGATTTACTGAGATTAATCTGTCTGTGTAACGTAGCTGAATGGCATTTAAGATCTTTAATTCTTTCTTTAACTCACTCACTGCCAAGAAATTCTAGGACACAATGCCAACACAATATGACCACCCAACATTCTACATATTCAAATGCAGTTACTGACTGTGGAGTCAACTAAACTAAACATATTTTTAAGCATTTTCTTATTCTTTCTAACTGTAGAAAAGAGTACGTTTTTGGAAGATGTACACATGCAACAGGACACACTAAAGATTACTTGAAATATTATTGACCAGCTGATTCAAAATAAAGACCTGATCTACTGACTTACTGAGATCACCTTGCCTGTGTAACATACGTCGCCGAATGCCATTTTCCCAAAATTAGAACACGTTTACACCTTTAGAGAGACATATGGAGGAATGAGACCGTGAGTCTTCTCTCACAGTGAGAACTTCACAGCAGAACTTCCACACACCTGCTCTGCTCTGTCCACTGAAACCTGCTCAAAAACACACTCTCCCCACCTGCTGCTAAAAACCACCACTGCTTTAGCAAGCATCAACTTTCCACTACCTCATGAATGTGACATCCTTACCCGATGACATTGCGACACTTTCTATGCATGTACATCAGTAAAAATAACACAGTGAACCACAGACGGACTTAACTTTCAGTCCCATGTCACAACTCCTAAACCAAATGAGCATTTAATCAGACGAGTCTGGCACATCTAACACATGACTCATAACATAAACACAACATTTCACAACAAGGCAATGTGCCACATCATATGAAATTCTAGAACCGCCAAATAATATTAAATGTCATTCCACTGTGAATTAATGAATATGAGGAAGACACAGCATTTCCTCCAGGTTTAGATCATGTTTCCCACAACTTGCCAACATACAAAAACAAAAACAAATGCCAAATTAAAATAAATATCCCACGATAAGCCTGTGGCCTGTGAAGCTGTAGTACTGCAAATACAATTTGTCTGAACTGATAAACTTCAGCTGGGAGAACTGCACTCAGCGCTGTGTGTGTGTGTGTGTGTGTGTGTGTGTGTGTCCGTCTGAACTGACAAACTTCAGCTGTGAGAACTGCACTCAGCGCTGTGTGTGTGTGTGTGTGTGTGTGTGTGTGTGTGTCTGTCTGAACTGACAAACTTCAGCTGTGAGAACTGCACTCAGTACTGTGTGTGTGTGTGTGTGTGTGGGTGTGTCTGAAAGTGGCCCGGTTGAAAAATTTGCCTAAACTGAGCACAGGTGTGCTGTTCGTGTTCCAGAACCCTTTAGAACAGGGGCGTGACCAGCGTGAAGTCACCGTCCAATTGGCTCACTGAACAGTGGGCAGTTCCCCGCACACAAGGAAATGATTGCTTAGCTGTCAGTCATCTCTTCAGAGAAGCTGAAACGTGTTTATTTATATAACAGTGATTATATTCTGTAAATGGACACTGCCTGTAGAGCTACAGGCCCGTTTAATTGGAGACGCATCCTTCAGTGATCACTTTATGTTCCCACATTCTCTAAAAGCTGCTTTGAGATTCTGTATTTCTCTGCTCATCACTCTAAGATTAAGAGTGGCAGCAGTAGGTGGGTTGGCTAGCTGTGCCTTCAGGAAGCTGTGCTTTAAAACAGAGGGATCTCCACTCCAGTCCCCACTTCAGCAGGAGAGGTGAGGGCACGCAGATGTGTGATACAGGTCATAAACGGTCGGGTGTCGACCCTGAAGATGGAAGTTCAGATATTAGGTAAGCGATGCACATGACTGTCATTCTGTAAACAGCCCGTCAACGTTACCGACACAGTGACCTCACCACTGACCTGCATGTCATCAGGATGACACACGACACAACAGCTCTGGCACTGCAGAGAAAACCAACACCCAAAATGGCCGCTCTTAAGCAGCAGGATAGCACAGTGCACTGAGAGTGCACCGAGGTTACTGAGCCAGCTCAACCCAATCAGACCCTTGTGTTACTGATTGTGGAATTTCACAGAGTGGCACGGGAGCCATGGGAGCAATTACAAACACATTTCCTGTTGTGATTTATAAAAATAAATGATGATTTATGGAGGTGAGCAAGCAGTGAGCAAGTATCTTAATAAGACCTAGTTATTCAATGCTAATTGCAGCAGTAACGACACATTATTCATGTTTTTTTTTATTTTCTAGTGAGTTATTTTCCTTTAGCGCCAGCTTTATTTTCTGATGGATCAGAAGTCTGGATGTCTTTTCTCTGTGTCAGGCAGTGTGATGTGACCCCCAGTTTTCCATGGAAATCCCTCCATTCTTGCTCATTGCTCATCCCCCCCCCCGTGATATGACTGATGTTTCCTTCCCGTCGGAAGAACGGAACGCCAGAACGCCAAAGCCCTGCCAGCCGCCAATCACTCACCACTCAGGTCTGTCTGCAGAGCCCACTCTGGAGAGACAGGAGTTTTACCCCCGCTGGCAGGGAATATGCCCCTGCAGGGCTGTTGGGGCACTTCAGAGGGGCAAACACACGCACACATATACACACACATGCACACACACACACTCACACGTGCGCGCGCGCACACACACACTCTCCCACACACTCTCTCACACACACACACACACACACTCTCTCACACACACACACACACACACACACACACTCTCCCACACACTCTCTCACACACTCTCTCACACACTCTCTCACACACTCTCCCACACACTCTCCCACACACTCTCCCACACACTCTCCCACACACTCTCCCACACACTCTCCCACACACTCTCTCACACACTCTCTCACACACTCTCCCACACACTCTCTCACACACACACACACACTCTCTCTCACACACACACACACACACACACACACACACACACACGCACACGCACACGCACACGCACACTCGCGCACACACACACTCGCGCACACACACACACACAGCAGTGGCAGTCTCTGCCCAACCCGGTGGGGTAGCGCAGGTGAGCTGTTTCAGACACACAGACACACACACACGCGCAGGTGAGCCCTGGTCCTTACCTGCCATCTTCTCTGAGCGGGGACTGAGGTTAATCTCATCAGCTACTGTTAAAAAGCATAAACAATTACCATTGGTTAGTGGCCACATTCCACATGCTCATTGGCTGCCAGCTGTGCATGCTATTGGACATCTCTAGGGCAGATCAGTTAACATTAGCATTAGCATTAACATTAGCAAATTAGAGTGTGAGAGGGAATCATTCTTTACGAAATAAAGACAACATGCTGAGAGGTTATTACACACCATGCCCAGTCATCACACAGCACACAGGTTATAACACACCACGCCCAGTCATCACACAACACACAGGTTATAACACACCACGCCCAGTCATCACACAACACACAGGTTATTACACACCACGCCCAGTCATCACACAACACACAGGTTATAACACACCACGCCCAGTCATCACACAACACACAGGTTATAACACACCACGCCCAGTCATCACACAACACACAGGTTATAACATACCACGCCCAGTCAACACACAACACACAGGTTATTACACACCACGCCCAGTCATCACACAGCACACAGGTTATAACACACCACGCCCAGTCATCACACAGCACACAGGTTATAACACACCACGCCCAGGCAACACACAACACACAGGTTATTACACACCACGCCCAGTCATCACACAGCACACAGGTTATTACACACCACGCCCAGTCAACACACAACACACAGGTTATAACACACCACGCCCAGTCAACACACAACACACAGGCACACAGGTTATTATGCCACAGTATTACTCCTCAGCTCAAAAAGCGTTTGGTCATCAGCAGGTTAATATTTCCCTCAGTCCACAGCGAAACAGAAGCGTTTGGTCATCAGCAGGTTAATATTTCCCTCAGTCCACAGCGAAACAGAAGCGTTTGGTCATCAGCAGGTTAATAATTCCCTCAGTCCACAGCGAAACAGAAGCAGAGCAGAAACAGCAGGTGATTTAGAATAATTTTGCCGCGATGGTGCTCAACCCTCTGGCTGCAGTGGTTGATGGGATACCACTCAGTGTGGAGACCAGAGAGAGGGAGAAACAACTACACTCAGGAACTAAGAAGATCTGCTGGAAGCCTCAGCCATGTTTCCCGCACACGGAAAGGCACACACAGAAAAGTTATTGAAAAACAACAATGTTACACATAGAAAACGACTCATTTACTCAAGTACTGTGTGGAGTTAAATGAACTATCTTAATCAGATAGAATACCTATTTCGAGGGGAGAGGGGAAATTTTATTGACAGGAAAAGCGATAAATATCAGCCAAAGTCTCTCTCTCTCTCTCTCTCTCTCTCTCTCTCTCTCTCTCTCTCTCTCTCTCTCTCTCTCTCTCTCTCTCTCTCTCTCTCTCTCTCTCTCTCTCTCTCTCTCTCTCTCTCTCTCTCTCTCTCTCTCTCTCTCTCTCTCTCTCTCTCTCTCTCTCTCTCTCTCTCTCTCTCTCTCTCTCTCTCTCTCTCTCTCTCTCTCTCTCTCTCAGCATTGTACCCCAGAATATGAATACCCCCTAAATAAAATAACCTGGTCGGTCTCTCAGAGTCCGCAGCCCCCAACACAGCTAGCCGCGAACGCTAGTACTACAAGGAGACAGCGCTGGTATTGATGATGGTCAGGTAATGGGTGTAGCGGCTAAAAGGTTGCAGGTTTTATTCCCCAGTGGGGCACAGCCATGGACCAGGTAACTAACCTGAATGGCTGCACTAAATGCCCAGCGGCTGAACAAACGCTGTGTGGAAGTGTCTTTGGATAAGAGCAGGAAGTGTAACACAGCAGAACCAACGAAGAAGAGAGCTGGTCACAACGACAGAACAGCCATTACACATATTATTAGGCTATTGCAACACTTCACAGTATATTGGCAAATGTAATCCTCCTTTCAAATATATAAGTGTGTCCATTTTCCATAAGGGTACATGCAGATATACACTCAGTGACCAATTTATTAGGTAGACCTCTATGCCAGGTTGGGAATGTAAATATCTATTCAGCCAATCATGAGGCAGCAAT
>NC_083768.1:173189-188189 GCF_963514075.1 Conger conger | reverse complement strand
CTCACACACACACTCATGAACAGAATAACTGAACTTGCATTGCAGGCAGAATAAAGGTGACGTTTGTGAGAAAGAGTGTCAGAATTGTGGAATAAAGGTTGGTCAAACCCAAACCTATGATTATAAACAGAGGCACTCACTGGGGCTGTTTTGATTCTGACACTTGTGTGGCCTGTTCTCAGTGCTGATAATATGAATTAAGCATTAACAATCTGAGCTGCCTTTCATATCTAACCCCAGGACTACAGGAGCATGGCAGGCAGATAACCCAGGCTAGTTATTAAACCTTCACCACCCCTCATGGGTAAATCTGATTGGCTTTTCATGTCACGCCACACACAGAGAAACAATGGGAAGCAATGAGCGCACAGACACAGCACAAATGTACAGCAGCTAGAAATGCCACACATTACATTACATTACTGCCATTTGGCAGACACTCTTATCCAGAGTGACGTACAGTTGTTAAGACTAAGCAGGAGACAATCCTCCCCTGGAGCAATGCAGGGATAAGGGCCTTGCTCAAGGGCCCAACGGCTGTGCGGATCTTATTGTGGCTACACCGGGATTAGAACCACCGACCTTGTGTATGCCAGTCATTTACCTTAACCACTATGCTACAGGCTGACGATACCCTTACTTATATTTATATTTATATTTAAAAACCTAAAATGGTTTAGAGGTCAGACACTGACCTATGGATCACAGGGGGGTGCTACACAGATAGAGCCGGTCTGTGGAGCTCTGCAGGACTGATCTGGGTGATCTGAGTGTGAGTATGAGTATGAGTGAGAGTGTGTGTGTGTGTGTGTGTGTGTGTGTGTGTGTGTGTGTGTGTGTGTGTGTGTGTGTGTGAGAGTGTATGTGAGAGTGTAAGTGTGTGTGTGTGAATGTGAGAGTGTGTGTGTGTGTGAGTGTGAGTGTGTGTGAGAGTGTGTGTGTGTGTGAGTGTGTGTGTGTGTGTGTGTGTGTGTGTGTGTGTGAATGTGTGAATGTGAGTGTGAGAGTGAGTGTTTGTGTGTGTGTGTGTGTGTGTGTGTGTGTGTGTGTGTGTGTGTGTGTGAATGTGAGTGTGAGAGTGAGTGTGTGAGAGTGTGTGTGTGAGTGTGTGAGTGTGTGAGAGTTAATGTGAGTGTGAGTGAGTGTGTGAGAGCGTGTGTGTGAGTGTGTGAGTGTGTGAGTGTGTGTGAGATTGTTTGTGTGTGTGAGAGTTAATGTGAGTGTGAGTGCAAATATGAGTCTCTAGCAGAAGGTTCTCTGAGACATGAAAGGTATCAGATTTACCAGAATGCAATGCACATCACATCGTATCAAAACAAGGATAATTATCCAATCCGATCCAGAGGAAATGACAGTCAAATTAATTCCCTGTCAGAAAGAATCTCACCCTCTGGAAGCCCTGTGCGACTTTCAGCAACTGCGAGGACACCAACCGTGAAACAGACCAACGACAGAACAACACATTCACACCAGCCACTAATGATTAAAACATGGGGGATCTGCTGTCTTATTTCTGCAATATAAGTTCAACATTAATTTCACGTGTAATTCTTTATGTACATAATTATGTCACTTTGTGTTACATGGTTCGAAATTTTTTTTTTTTTTGTTGCTCATTAAATATTCCCTTCACTGTAGTTATTGACCAGCGATTCTGCCTGTTGTTGATGTAAAAATGAACAGCGTATGCACCTCTCAGTCTGGTGTAACAACGGTGAAGTAGGTGCTTCGGCCGGGAAGCCGATGTCATCGTGGGAGCTGGAAGATGATTGGTCGGAGAGGTGGGCGGGCAGAACAGGTGGCCTATCGTCTTCAATGATGACGGTGTCATCCTGAGGCATGTTCACTGTGGGGGACAGCGGCTGGTTTCCTGTTAAGAGTCAGAACCACACAGAGTCAGAACCACACAGAGTCAGAACCACACACTGTCAGAACCACACAGAGTCAGAACCACACACTGTCAGAACCACACAGAGTCAGAACCACACACTGTCAGAACCACACAGAGTCAGAACCACAAAGAGTCAGAACCACAAAGAGTCAGAACCACACAGAGTCAGAACCTCACACTGTCAGAACCACACAGAGTCAGAACCACACAGAGTCAGAACCACACACTGTCAGAACCACACAGAGTCAGAACCACACAGAGTCAGAACCACACACTGTCAGAACCACACAGAGTCAGAACCACACACTGTCAGAACCTCACACTGTCAGAACCACACACTGTCAGTCACACCGGGGAGACGCCTCTGTGAACAGGGCCCTAGAAGCATTACAGTTACTCTGAATCACTCAGCAAAGAGGAATCCATGTGGAATGCTCAGTCATATTTTCTGGCTGGGCCCACCAGTGCAATCTTCACTGCCAGTCAGAGAGGTATTGGACTCATTGGTCAATACTTCACTGTACAATGCGGTACAACCCTCCTGAGGTGTCTCTATGGCAACTTGCATTGTGAAGAGGTCTCCCTAGTAACAGGTGGTAATCTATATTCAGAGATATTTCCTGAGATTATAAATGGGTAAATAAGCAGGGCAGCGGCCATCTATGATTTAATTAAGTAAAATAACATTCTCCATATTGCAGCATAATTGTGTAATTAAAGCTTTTTCACTGGTGCGTAATTATTGCCAGGGGGGAAAATGTTTTTAAACTCATTTCTCTTCATTTGCCACAGCAGATGTGCATTTTTAAAATAGGAGCTCTACAAAGTATTCTTCTGTTTGGGCTGAGGCGTTCATGCTGTTTCTGTGAATAAGTCACTGTCTAAAAACACAGCAGTCTGTTAATACCTCATCAGGGACATGCTTAAGGAGAGATTATGGGTTCTGTTCTCTCCACATTTTCAGTGGAAAACAGTCTTTCATCTACACACAACATGACAGCATAATGTTAAGTTAGCCACTATTGGTTGAACCAATGAACCAACAAGTCAAAAGGACCATTTTTAGACTCTTTAGTCCTTACTAACTCACACATTGTATGGCACCTCAGTTCTGGCACCAGGCATAGCCACCATTGTGCAATCAAACTAAACAATGACCATGTGAGTATTCATCTGTAAGGCACCAGGAGCCCATGAAGTGGACCTTTGGACACCGGAGAGTGCTGAACATGCCAGACCAGCCATATTCAATATCATGTCATTCAATATCATGTTGCAACACTTCACAAAGTGGAGAGGCACCACATTTCATTCACTGGACCTGTTGTAGCCCAGAACACATCTTGTGAACAATGAAACAACTCATAATCTGCATCCTGGTAGGGATGTCAATGGCAAACATGTATTTATTTATTCAGGGGTAAGAGGCTGTGGCTGTTCTAAACAATAGACCTATAATCTCTTCTACACAGCTAGTGCAAAATGAGCTCAGTTTGACATCCTAGAAAGGCTGAGGTGGGAAGTCCCAGTTCTGCGGGTCCCGCACAGAACAAGGGGCAAAGGTGGGACTTATTAAAAGGCAGACTCCTCTCTGACAGCAGAATACGGTGTGGCCACAGAGTGCAGTACACCTACAGACAGACCTGTCCCATAGCAGAATGTACTACACCCAGAGAGACCTGTCCCATAGCAGAATGTACTACACCCAGAGAGAGCTGTCCCATAGCAGAATGTAGTACACCCAGAGAGAGCTGTCCCATAGCAGAATGTACTACACCCAGACAGACCTGTCCCATAGCAGAATGTACTACACCCAGAGAGAGCTGTCCCATAGCAGAATGTACTACAGCCAGAGAGAGCTGTCCCATAGCAGAATGTAGTACACCCACAGAGACCTGTCCCATAGCAGAATGTACTACACCCAGAGAGAGCTGTCCCATAGCAGAATGTAGTACACCCACAGAGACCTGTCCCATAGCAGAATGTACTACACCCAGAGAGAGCTGTCCCATAGCAGAATGTACTACACCCACAGAGACCTGTCCCATAGCAGAATGTACTACACCCAGAGAGAGCTGTCCCATAGCAGAATGTACTACACCCAGAGAGAGCTGTCCCAAAGCAGAATGTACTACACCCAGAGAGAGCTGTCCCAAAGCAGAATGTACTACACCCAGAGAGAGCTGTCCCAAAGCAGAATGTACTACACCCAGAGAGACCTGTCCCATAGCAGAATGTACTACAGCCAGAGAGAGCTGTCCCATAGCAGAATGTACTACGGCCAGAGAGAGACCTGTCCCATAGCAGAAGCCCATTTGAGGCCTGTGGGGTTGAGGCAGGGCTGGATAATCTCCAGAGCAGAGACACTCAGACCAGGCTCTTCAGGCCAGTAGAACTCCTCTCCTCTAATCAGAGACTGATTTAGACCTGGGGCACCTGGGAAATGAACTCTGTGGTCAATCAGTGACATTAAATGAATTAACTTGGGCAGCACCACCCAACCTTCAGGGCCAGATCTGAGCATCCCTGCTCCAGACAACAGGCAACAGGCAAATGTCCGGCTGTCATCATGAAGGATTGTTATGTCCAGAGTCACCTCCTGCTTTTTAGGCATCGTAATAAGTCTTGATTGCTTAGGCAAGATACTGCATGTTCCCTGAGGGCTACATAATACAGCACATGCATGTGATATTTATTTATGCAACTGCCTGTCACAGTTTATGATGCAGCCACAGAGCTGAGAGGGGAGGATGATACACAATGCACTCTGATTGTTCTCCCAGTGGGGGCCTCACTGGCAGCCTGGAAGTACATCAGACAGGCTGGGGCCCACACTACACTGCTGGAGGTACAGTCAGACAGGCTGGGGCCCACACTACACTGCTGGAGGTACAGTCAGACAGGCTGGGGCCCACACTACACTGCTGGAGGTACAGTCAGACAGGCTGGGGCCCACAGTACACTGCTGGAGGTACAGTCAGACAGGCTGGGGCCCACACTACACTGCTGGAGGTACAGTCAGACAGGCTGGGGCCCACACTACACTGCTGGAGGTACAGTCAGACAGGCTGGGGCCCACACTACACTGCTGGAGGTACAGTCAGACAGGCTGGGGCCCACACTACACTGCTGGAGGTACATCAGACAGGCTGGGGCCCACACTACACTGCTGGAGGTACAGTCAGACAGGCTGGGGCCCACACTACACTGCTGGAGGTACAGTCAGACAGGCTGGGGCTCACACTACACTGCTGGAGGTACAGTCAGACAGGCTAGGCCACACTACACTGCTGGAGGTACAGTCAGACAGGCTGGGCCCCACACTACACTGCTGGAGGTACAGTCAGACAGGCTGGGGCCCACAGTACACTGCTGGAGGTACAGTCAGACAGGCTGGGGCCCACACTACACTGCTGGAGGTACAGTCAGACAGGCTAGGCCACACTACACTGCTGGAGGTACAGTCAGACAGGCTGGGGCCCACACTACACTGCTGGAGGTACAGTCAGACAGGCTGGGCCCCACACTACACTGCTGGAGGTACAGTCAGACAGGCTGGGGCCCACACTACACTGCTGGAGGTACAGTCAGACAGGCTGGGGCCCACACTACACTGCTGGAGGTACAGTCAGACAGGCTGGGGCCCACACTACACTGCTGGAGGTACAGTCAGACAGGCTGGGGCCCACACTACACTGCTGGAGGTACAGTCAGACAGGCTGGGGCCCACACTACACTGCTGGAGGTACAGTCAGACAGGCTGGGCCCCACACTACACTGCTGGAGGTACAGTCAGACAGGCTGGGGCCCACAGTACACTGCTGGAGGTACAGTCAGACAGGCTGGGGCCCACACTACACTGCTGGAGGTACAGTCAGACAGGCTGGGGCCCACACTACACTGCTGGAGGTACAGTCAGACAGGCTGGGGCCCACACTACACTGCTGGAGGTACAGTCAGACAGGCTGGGGCCCACACTACACTGCTGGAGGTACAGTCAGACAGGCTGGGGCCCACACTACACTGCTGGAGGTACAGTCAGACAGGCTAGGCCACACTACACTGCTGGAGGTACAGTCAGACAGGCTGGGGCCCACACTACACTGCTGGAGGTACAGTCAGACAGGCTGGGGCCCACACTACAGCCCTGATTCTGCCGCTGAAAGCTCTGCAGTCTCCTCTCAGCCTCTCAGCCTCTCCAGCTCACTTGGCTGCTTTTAATAGGATTTCCAGTGATCCAGCATGAATTCTGACGCCATTCGCCAAGTGCCGCTCCACTGTGTCCAGTATTCACTGGCCTCCGAGGAGGTTCCTGTTCAAACCACAACAGGAGCTTTGACACGCCTGTATTCCCCATGTATTGCCCCGGGAAGTCACGCAACAACAAAATTACAGTTTTATTGAGGGGGGATCAGGAAAAAGAGTTTGAAATCTCCTGATTCTATTAAAGTGTCACACGTTCCTGCGTGTGGAGTCTCCTGAGGATACATTCCGGCTTCCCCAGCCACATTGCTGCAGCGTAACGGGGATATTTAATATTTAACGCAGTCGCAGTAAAGAGGCACATACTGTCCCCCAGAGGCTGCCTACATCGGCCCTACAGCACTTCTGCTGCCATTCGTTCATTACAGTCGCTCAACACCCCCCTAAAAATGGGCCAAAACATTGCATATTCTATCACTACTACTACTCCCATTACTACAGACATAAGATCAGTGTTGCAGTTCCATGCACCTTCATTCACCTCAAAACAGGTTTTATTGGCATGTTTTTACTGTGATCATCTATACTTTGAATATCAGTCCTTTTCTTGAGTCATAGGTGTGCTAACAAGTGGCTAATACACCACAATTTACAAACAAATGATTATATGACACTCTTATGGCCTCCAAGAACCTTCCACAACACGCAAACAAACCTCCCACCAGATTGTAATGACGCACTACAATAACTACAAAAACAACAATTACATTTAAATCGACTTCTCTGTTCAATATGCTGAAGTGGTTCAGTCTGAAAAGGTGTAGTTTGGGAACTCGGATGGTCAGATCAGGAGAACTGGAGACACTCTCATCTTACCATCTGGGAAGTGCACTTACTGCCACAGCGATACGCCTGCCAGGAACATCCAGCTCAGATCAGGGTCGGACACCACAGTTTGTGAAAGCAATAAAAATGAAACTGCTCGGGCAGTCTATAGCTAAGGTGCATGACCGGGACCTGGAAGGTTGTTGGTTCAAGCCCCGGTGTAGCCGCAAAAAGATCAGTGCAGCCGTTGGGCCCTTGAGCAAGGCCCTTAACTCCACATTGCTCCAGAGGGATTGGCCCCTGATCAGTCTAATCAACTGCAAGAGCTTCAGAAAAATAACTAATGTATTCTCAAACTGCTGTTCCTGAGGGCCGCAGTGTCTGCAGTTTCTCGGTGCGAAAGCATAAATGCCTAACTGAAGTCATTCATGGGATGAAGAGACTTCCATCCTGTTTCCAAGGCCTAAACTGCCTACTGACTGAAAAGGAAACCACAGAATCCTGCAGACACTGTGGCCTCCAAAGAGTGGGGTCTGAGACCCCCAAACGACACTGTGGCCTCCAAAGACTGGAGACTGAGACCCCCAAACGACACTCTGGCCTCCAAAGACTGGAGTCTGAGACCCAAACTACTGTGCCCAAAATGTTTCTGCAAATCTGAACAAATACAGAAGCATACAGCTGTGGACATCAGCTATTTTATATCCGGGCTGAATGAGTCTTCCACACACATCACACAGGCAGAATTTAACTGCAGGGCGCCAACCATGCAATACCTTTTTAATAACCTTTCTCCAAAGGCCTCTCCATGTGAATAACACTGCTCCTCAGCCTAGTCAATCTAACACTAATCTTCTGCAAGACAAGAACCCACACCATGAATGAAACCATGCGTTAAAGCCATGAATTAAAACCCAGAACAGATAGATTTTTATGGAATTAAAATCCTGGGTCCGAGGTTGTATGACAGCTCTAGACAGCTGCAGTTTTGTTTTCTTTTGGTCCATAGACAATTTTGGTCTTGGAAACAAGGTATTTGGTCTCCTGTCAATCAGTGACTTAAATTACATTTACATTTCTGGTATTCACGGTAACATTTAATCTTATCCAGGCATGGGGATTAAATTCTGTTTTTACATAACTGTAAATTCAGTTTTTTTTACATAACTGTAAGCTGCTGGATTTTTACAGCAGCAGTTCAGGTGGAATACGTTTGTTCAAGGATACAATAGCAGTGCTCAAAATGAAAGGCATACATGCTGAATAGACCAAAACAGTCATCACCCCTGCTGAAACTTCCATCTTAAACCAGCCAAAGCTGGTCAAGCTGGTTTAAAATCCCAGCTGGTCTTAGCTGAAGGGTCTACAGCTCACGCTAGAGCATCCAGTCACATCCAAAGAGCAAGAAAGATCATATTTAGGGTCATATTTCATACAGACAGACAAAATGTAAGATATAGATGATATTAACTAGACTACACTCACATGCCCCTGCAAGACATGCACATAACAGGCTGAATGGTTGGTATTTGCACAAAAGTTTTTCTCCCAGTGTAATTTCTGAAGTTAATCAAGCGGACCAGAGCACATTCATCATCACAGTAATCTCCCATCAGCTGTTTCTCTGAGCTGTGTTTTTCTGCCTCATCATCTCTGTGCCTGCAATGTGACCTGTGGCTCAGTCTGATAATGCCGTCCCTGTAATAGCACCAATCACCGCTCTTTATCCAACTCCAAGGACAAAGACTTCTTCTGGATGTGAAATACTAATGAGCCCATTGTGTAGAGTGCGTTCTAACAGTGTGGAAAAACAACAACACAACAACAACAACACAACAACAAAACAACAACACAACAAAACAACAACACAACAACACAACAAAACAACAACACAACAAAACAACAACACAACAAAACAACAACACAACAACACAACAACACAACAACACAACACAACACAACACAACACAACACAACACAACACAACACAACAACAACAACAACAACAACAAAGCCACACCCCAAGCTGCTCACCCTTCATCCGGCCAATCATAGGGCCCCGTGGGGTCAGGTGCTCGTCCAGCCCTTTGATGTGTCCGTACAGGGAGTGGGATACCCGCCGCTCCTGCTCGGACAGGGAGGCTCCGGGCTGCAGCCCCGGGGGGCGGGAGGGGCTGCTGGGGGGGTCGGTCTGCAAGAAAACAACAAATACAGAGGTCAGAGGTCAGAGAGGCTTCCAAGCTGGATCCTACATGCAATAGACCGCAAACTGCAGTCCACCTACCCACCTTATCCAGGCCAGCTAACCGTAAGCAACTGCCTCTAGTTCTTGCCCTTGACCAATGCTCGAGTTCCTGGAGCGCTCTCTGCACAGCAGGGTAGTACACTGCACAGAGAACTGGGCATACAACAAACTCCAAGGTGCCCCAGCTAACACACAATGCTCTCACAATGTTTCTGGAATGTTTTGTCAATGTTATAACATTGCCACAACATGGCAGTAACATTCCGAGAACAGTTCTGTGTTAACTGGGGTAACTTGAGTGACCAGTTTCATAATCAGAATGAAACACAAGCTGGGTGTGCTGCTGTGGATAAGTGTGTGGCTGTGGATAAGTGTGTGGCTGTGGATAAGTGTGTGGCTGTGCCTGGAGTGGAGGTAAATCAGTGAGGAAACGCCGCCCCGGCCAGCCGGGCCTCTGGCACCCAGATAAAACAAATTAAATATTTCCAACTGTCGGGAAGACAGGTGCCAGAAAGTCCGCCCACCACGAGCAGGCTGGTGACAGTTCTGGACGGGCGATATGTTGTATTAATAATCACAGTGGACAAACAGCTCCTCTCTCTCCTCTGTTAGTCTGAGGAAATATCCACCATGACACCTCTCCGCTTGCAGGAAAGAAATCTCTCGAAGACCATAAAATAGGCAGAGCACAGTGACTCATGTTGTTGTCAGGAGCGTCTGCATTTCCATGGACACACTGCTAAATACACTTATTCTACACCAAGTTTTGGTTTTCACTACAAACCCAATTTGGCACACCTGACTAATGAGCAGCTGAACGAGATCTCTAGCAATTGAATGAGGTGTGCTTTGTTATGGTTGGAATGAAATCCTACAGGACTGTAGATCTCCAGGAACAGGGTTGTGCAGCCCTGCTCTAGCTGTTGAATGAGGTACGCTTTGTTAGGTTTGGACCTTGTGATTTCAGAAGGAGAAGTGAAGCTGATGTGTTTGTGACGGTGTGTTTGTGTTTGCTAGTTTCTGGATGTGATGCTTTGACTTATGGTAGAACCTATGCACTTGTAAATCGCTTTGGATTAAAAGCGTCTGCCAAATGACTAAAATGTAAAATGTAAATGTAAATGAGACGGTGTGTGTGTGTGATGGTGTTTGCGTCTGTGTGTTTGAGATGATTTGTTTGCGACATTGTGTTTCGTGTCTGTGTGTTTGTGAAGGTGTGTTTGTGTTTGTGACGGTGTCTGTGAAGGTGTGTTTGTGTTGGAGACAGTGTGTTGGTGTTTGAGACGGTGTGTTTGTGTTTGAGACGGTGTGTTTGTGTTTGAGACAGTGTGTGTGTGACGGTGTGTTTGAGACGGTGTGTGTGTGACGGTGTTTGTGATGGTGTGTTTGTGTTGGAGACAGTGTGTTTGTGTCTGTGTGTTTGAGATGATGTGTTTGTTTGTGACGGTGTTTTTGAAGGTGTGTTTGTGTTGGAGACAGTGTGTTTGTGTTTGAGATGGTGTGTGTGTGTGTGTGTGACGGTGTGTTTGTGTTTGAGACGGTGTGTTTGTGACAGTGAGTTTGCGTTTGTGACGGGGTGTGTATTACGGTGTGTTTGTGACTGTGTTCGAGATGGTGTGTTTGTGTTTGAGACGTTGTGTGTTCCGCTGTGTTTGTGTGTGTGATGGTGTGTTTGTGACTGTGTGTTTGTGTTTGTGACGGTGTGTGTGTTACAGTGTGTTTGTGACTGTGTTTGAGACGGTGTGCTTGTGTTTGTGACGGTGTGTGTTCCGTTGTGTTTGTGTGTGTGACAGTGAGTTTGTGACACTGTGTTTGTGACGGTGTGTGTGTGTGTGTGTTTGTGAAGGTGTGTTTGTGTTTGTGACAGTGAGTTTGTGACGGTGTGTGGGTTACGGTGTGTGTGTGACTGTTTGAGACGTGCTTGTGTGTGATGGTGTGTGTGTTAGTGACGGTGTGTGTGTGTGTGAGGGTGTGTTTGTGTTTGTGACGGTGTGTGTGTGTGACGGTGTGTGTGTGTGATGGTATGCATGTGACTGTGTGTGTGTGTGTGTCTGACGGTGTGTTTATGTTTGTGACAGTGTGTGTGTGTGTGTGAGGGTGAGTGTGTGTTTGTGATGGTTTGTGTGTGTGACGGTGTGTTTGTGACGGTGTGTGTGTGTGATGGTGTGCGTGTGACAGTGTGTGTGTGTCTGACGATGTGTTTATGTTTGTGACGGTGTGTGTGTGTGTGTGATGGTGTGCGTGTGATGGTGTGCGTGTGACAGTGTGTGTGTGTCTGACAGTGTGTTTATGTTTGTGATGGTGTGTGTGTGTTTGTGACAGTGTGTGTGTGTGAGGGTGAGTGTGTGTTTGTGATGGTGTGTGTGTCTGACGGTGTGTTTATGTTTGTGACGGTGTGTGTGTGTGATGGTGTGCGTGTGACAGTGTGTGTGTGTGTGTGTGTGTCTGACAGTGTGTTTATCTTTGTGACGATGTGTGTGTGTGTGTGTGTGTGTGTGATGGTGTGCGTGTGACAGAATGGTCGATAGGAAAGCAGCAGTAGCTCATTGTGAATGAGTGCTTCACTGGAGCTGAGAGCAGAGCATTTCCTCGCTTTAATGAAACGCAGCTCAGCACAATGATCAGGGCCAGGGCTACATCCCCTCCATCAACTGACCTGCCTCCACAATGAATACAACATGTTTAATTAGCTTTTACTCATTCTGCCCCACTGTGTGTGTGTGTGTGTGTGTGTGTGTGTGTGTGTGTGTGTGTGTGTGTGCGCGCGCGTTTGAGTGTCAGAGTGTGTGTGTGAGTGCGAGTGCTTGTTTGTATGCGAGTGCGTATGAGTGTGCGTGTGTGTGCAGATGTGTGCAGATGAACAGGAATTAAACACACAGGAAGAAGACCACTGAGAGCTTCATGGCATTCAGACAGCACTGCTCCTGCATGATGCACAGAGCTGGACACACCCAGCACCTCAGAACTGCATTATCAGAGCGCAACACATTCCACCCAATCAGCACAGGAGGGCTGATCTCCATCGGGGTTCTGTGCCTAATCCAAAGGGATGACACTGACTGGCCCCCTTCCGTTAAACCTCAAATCCTCTCAGTGAGAAACATGCTCACCACATCACTTCCCCTCCAAAAACCGTCCTGATCCAGACACCTTCCCATAATTCTTTAATTACATTTCGCTCAAACTGCCATGCTCCGAGCCTCTCATCATGCCCCTCATACCTCCACAAAGCTGCATTTAGCTGAGCTCAACTCAGACCTTCAGCAACCTGGATCCAAAATGGCTTCCCCAAAGCCTCATCGATCTGAGCTCGACACAGACCAGATCCAAAATGGCTTCCGTGTCTATTCCAGCTGAGCTCCATGCACCAGAGGTCACCAACCGTAGTCCTGGAGAGCTACTGGGTCTGCTGGTTTTCGCTGTTACTCTGCACTTAATTAATCAATTAGAGCAGATGATTACACCGCTAACTCACCTCACCTGGTTATTTTAAGGTGAAAACAAAAACCAGCAGACCCAGTAGCTCTCCAGGACCAGGGTTGGTGACCTCTGCCATACACTGTGTGGTAGACCATCTAAAGCACACCCAACTGTGTCTGTCCTGGAGACTGATACTCTCACTGAATTTCACACCACCTCCAGCATCCCACAATATGTGTGCATGTGAGCACAATGTGTGTGCACGTGAGCATGCGTGTGTGCACGTGAGCACAATGTGTGTGCACGTGAGCATGTGTGTGTGCACGTGAGCACAATGTGTGTGCACGTGCGCATGCGTGTGTGCTCACAGCCCCTGAACATCATTGGCATGTACACCAACCACAACCACTATCAAGACATTAACATATACATTGTTGTGTAAAATGTCAAACTAATTTAGAATAAATTGCAAATGAGGCCCTAAATTGACCATCTGGAGTGCAGACCAGCTCTGATGGGGTGAAACGCCGCAGGCAGTGTTATGGAGATCCAGATTATTATTCCATAGATGAAGGTGAAAGTCAGCCCCTCCCTGATTTCCCAGAAGGCCGAGGAGCCGTCTAGCACAGGCCTCTGAGGACGCAAACCAAATGGCCACCTGCCACACAGAGTCTCAGGCTTCTCAGAGGAGCCCAGCTAATTAGTCCCCTAATTATCAGTCTAATTAGCCCCCGCCCCGCCCGCTCTGAGCCCCCCCCTCTCTGAGCCCCCCCCCCTCTCTGACCCCCCCCTCTCTCTGACCCCCCCCTCTCTGAGCCCCCCCCCCTCTGAGCCCCCCCCCCCTCTCTTGCCCCCCCTCTCTGCCCCCCCCCCCTCTCTGCCCCCCCCCCCCTCCCTCTCTTGCCCCCCCCCCTCTCGGCCCCCCCCCCCTCTCTTGCCCACCCTGCGTGCCACGATGAGCTGGATGGTGCCGCGCTTGTTGCCCTCCGTGGACATGGACCTCCGCAGCGTCTCCATGGCCTCCTGGTTACTCTTCCCCAGGAGAGACTCTCCATTCACCGCAATGAGCTGGTCATTCACCCGGAGACGGCCGTCCTGCAAACACAGACAACACAGTCAAGACTTTACACCTCACTCAGGTAAAGACAGAGTACACCTCACTCAGGTAAAGACAGAGAGTACACCTCACTCAGGTAAAGACAGAGAGTACACCTCACTCAGGTAAAGACAGAGTACACCTCACCCTGCTGCTCTCTTCTAGTCTCACTGAAGCATTCTGCTTGAAGAGCATTCTTGTGCTTATGCCATTTTATGGACTAGTTTCAAAGACTGTAGATTTGGATTTAATGATTAGGGTCATGTTTTGCTCTTACGAATCTGTATGGATTATCCATGTCCTGCAGGTCATGTGGACCCCCATGGGAAAGATCTGGATGCACGGAGGGAATCCTCAGAGCCAGAGACTGAGAGGGACATCTCATTGGCTGTTGGCTATTGGCTGATACTATTGGGGCAGCCTATAGTGGCTAAGGTGCTTGAAGTTTGGTGATTCAAGCCCCAGTGTAGCCACAATAAGATCAGTGCAGCCGTTGGGCCCTTGAGCAAGGCCCTTAACCCCACATCGCTCCGGGGGGATTGTCCCCTGCTGAGTTTAATCAACTGGAAGTCACTGTCTGCATAGCTGGCATCAGCTGTCTGACAGTAATGTCATGTAGGAGGGCAGGGGTGGGGCTTGTGATGTAGGAGGGCAGGGGGTGGGGCTTGTGATGTAGGAGGGCAGGGGGTGGGGCTTGTGATGTAGGAGGGCAGGGGGTGGGGCTTGTGATGTAGGAGGGCAGGGGGTGGGGCTTGTGATGTAGGAGGGCAGTGGGCGGGCCTTGCCTTGCAGGCCGCGCCCCCCGTTGATGATTGACTTGACGAAGATGCAAGGTCCGAGTGGTTCTCCTTGGACCGGTTCCCTTTCACGCTGACGCCCAGCCCGGCCGAGCCAGAATCGCTCAGCGGGATCTCAAACGTCAGGAACTCCCGCGTCCCGTCAGGGGTCAGGACCAGGTCATCCTCCTCCAGCTTCTACAGAGAGAGGGGGGGAGGGAGAGGGAGGGAGAGGGAGAGGGAGAGAGGGAGGAGAGGGGGGGAGGGAGAGAGGGAGGGAGAGAGGGAGAGGGAGAGAGGGAGAGAAAGACAAGAGAGGGAGAGAGGGAGAAGGGAGAGAGAGAGAGAGCGAGGGGGGAGGGGGGAGGGGGAGAGAGGAGCTTGTATGGTGTCTTTAAACCATTACCTGTACATGTAAAACACACTTTACACATTACTCTGATATTACAGTATCATATCCTCAAAGTCCCACAGTGTGGCATTTAAAGTAATGATGTGAGGCTGAACTGCTGAAGTCAGCGCTGTGTGGAATCAGCACTCCGAC